>NW_015164682.1:0-16010 GCF_001447785.1 Gekko japonicus
ATACATTTAAATGGAAGTTACCAGTCCATGCATAGAGGTAGAAGGTGAACAGCAAATTAGGATGCAATGTGATTTAACAGATGCAAAGGCCAAACAGGAATAACAAGCTTAGTTTATATGGTCACTATTTGTTTGGATTTAATCCTGGAGGGAAACATAGTGAAGCAAATAAATATATCAAAATTAGAAATTGATGCGTTGACCTGAATAGTCCAGGCAAGCCCAGTCTTTTCAGATCTCAGAAGCTAAGCAGGGTCAACACTGACAAGTACTTGATATACCAGAGGAGGGAGGTGGGGGCAGGTTTTATTTAGCCACCTCTCTGAATATCCTCCAGGCCCCCAGGAGGGGTCAGTCACCAGTGGTCACCATGGCTGTGCACACGCAGTCAGTCACTAGAGGCTGCCATGACTTCCAGGTGTGTGCATGCACACCCACACCCACCCACAAATATACAAAAAAAAATACAACAAATAGAGATTGATGTGTAAATGTACCCTTCTTAATTATGGAATTCTGAGAGTAATTAACTGAGACCCTGTTGTTATGCACTATCCATCTCATCCTCTATCCATCTCATCTCAAGCATGGGGGTAACTAACAGCATCCTTTTCTTTAAGGTGGAATAATTGGTTGTGCAGTGTTATGTCTTCTCTGTCACCAGATCAGAGAAATACATTCTAATCTACCATTTCAAATTACATTACATTCTACTATTCATTACATTACAATCACTATTGCAATATACTATTCTAAATAAGAAATACAATAAAAGAAAAAGAACGTATGACCCTTCTTGGTGAGAATACAGATGTAAGGACTGAATGAGATTAGTGTATGTAGTGAGATAAGAAATCAATATCCCTGTTGAGTTCTGGGTGGTTGTTCTGAGGGTTGTTCCTGAAGTTCCTTTGCAATAAAACAGCTACTTGAGGTCACCCACCGAATGTCCTGGAAGGTTGAAGTGTTCTCCTACAGGTTTTTCAGTCTTGCGATTCTTAATGTCTGATTTGTGTCCATTTAGCTTTTGGCATAGGGTCTGACACCACTTTGCCATATGTAGAGAATGGAAGGACATTGTTGGCATATACTTATACAATGTTAGAAGATAAGCAAGTGAATGGGCCCGAGATGGCATAGTTGATGCTATTAGGTCTAGTGTCACGTTGTCTGGGTGTATGTGGCAGCAAACTTGGCATCTGGGTTGATTGCAAGCGCTGGTACCCGTGTCCATGTTCAAGTTTGAAGTTGTATTATTGGGGGTGAGGGGTTATATGAGATTGGGGGGGGGGGCTGTCTGTGTGCAAGAAAAGGCTTGCCCCACAGTGCTTGTAAAGAGAACTGTCATTATTCAGTATAGGCTGTAAGTCATTGAAGATTTGCTTCAATATGCCCCCCCCCGAATTAAATCCAAATAAATGGTGACCATGTAAACTAAGCTTATCATTCCTGTTTGGTCCTTGCATCTGTCAAACATCTTCATTATGTTGTATGCTAATTTGCTGCTCACTCTCTACCTATGTGTATGGACTGGAAACTTCCATTTCAATGTATCCGAAGAGGTCTGCATGCACATAAAAGCTTATACCTTGAATAAAACTTTGTTGGTCTAAAAGGTCCACTGGACTCCAATTTTGTTCTGTCGCTTCAGACCAACATGGCTACTCACCTAAATCTGTCAAATAATAAGTTTGCTAGTTTAAGTCAAGCATCAGAAAACAAATTCAAAATTTCAATTTCTTCAGCACAGATCTGGCCAAAATGCTGTCAGTTTCAAGATTTAAAAAGGAAACCTTTGCTTGTTGTAGTACATCTAATGCAATTGGTTAAGGAGCAATTTCAGCAATACCCACAACTACACAGGTTGATTCTGCACTGGCTTTTGTCTCCGTTGTTTTATGAAATCCACGTTGGAACGGAAATTCTCCTCTGCATTGCATGCTGCTTTCACTTCCTTCGATCGATCATCAGATTTTTATGGTAGCCCCCACACTCCGTGCCACTTTCACTTTCTTTGCCCATCGGATTTTATTGTACCTTCTGCATAGATTTTTGTCCGTTTTATGGCCATTCAGGGGTGACTTTGCAGTCAGTACAGTGTTGCCCTGAGGTATTTGGATGTGGTTTTGAGCTGCACTTTTGCCTCCCAGTTGAGAAAATGTGGAGGGAATGCTAGATGCAGAATCACCCACAGTGGTGATGGAGCTACCAGGTCTCCTGGATTAGTGGGAGACCTCCCACTGTCAGTCTTCTTTCCCCGCTTCTGCTTGGTGAGCCACCTGGGGGGAAATGGGAGGGAATCACCAGCACAGGCAATGTTCTGACATCATTTCCGGCAGGACCAACTTTAGTTTACAGTCATATTAAGTTTATGATGTGGTTGCTACTTCTGCATGTGACAAATATAGAATAATTTTAGGAACAATGTGAGATGGGCATTAACGTTGGCACTGTGTGCCCCCTGGAAAGGGAATGCTGAGTGGCCTTGAGAAAGTTGCTTAGCTACAGACACAGGTCAAATGGAAAGACTAATGATAAGCCTTACCAACGATAGGTTAACATTACCATTCTGAAGGTGTGAGGCCACAACAAGGCTTGTTATTGCTACATACATATCCCTTGTACTAGCAAAGAGCAATGTACCAATAAGCAGGGGTCATTTCGTAGAAAAAGAGCTAGGGGGACTCATTAGCATAACTCATTAGCATATGCCACACCCCCTGACATCACCGGAAGTGTGTCCTCCCCACAGCCGGCGGCGACCTCCAGCGGGCACCAGCAGGGAGCTCCAGGCCCCGCCCTCCCGCACCTCACCCGGGGGGATGGCGTCCCCCCGCGTCCCCCCCCAAAATGACCCCTGCCAATAAGAAGCCTTGTGGTGATATAGCAGTGCAGATGATGCCAGTTGTTTTGTTTGGCTTTTTTCTCCCTCTGCCACTTGGAGTTGTGGTGGGCGAAAAAGACTGCTGGTGGGAGATCTCCTGATGATGGTGAGAAGCCTAGCAGCCCAAGTGACATACCAGTTCACAAGTCCATTTGTAACTTCTACTAATGTGCATTCAGGGTACTCTCAGGGACTTATATCAAACAAAATGAGAGGTATTTACAGAAATATATATTTAATCAAATAAACTGTAAATATGTGTATGTACATATATGTGTGTGTACAAATTAGAGTACAATCATGTAATGCTGAAGTTTCTCCTTTTTATAGAGCAAAATCTATGCTACTTGCTGCTGTCCTCCTTGGACTGAGGTGAAATTCCAGCTTGACTCTTCTGCCTTTAGGCCCAATAAAACATTGTTACAAAATAAAGCACATTAAAAAGAATACCACCACACTATAATCTACAAAAGCTTTGAAAAATCCTTATTTATTCCACATTGATCTGTATCAAGGCGTACAAAACCTGTAAGATATCCAGAGAGCTCCCTGTCATCTCCTGCGGAATCTTCCCCAGTTTCTCCTCAGAAACTCAAATCTGGTTCAGCTCCTTTCAGCTCCCTCATGTTCCTCCCCCAAGTCTCCCACTGGTTGCCAACCATAGCCTGGCAACCCTATAAGGTGATCTTTTTAAGACTAGATTTTTAAAAAATTGAGCAGCTTTGCCTTCTGGTTCCACAAATATTTTCAAAGTTTTCCTTCGTCTGGCTGTGAAATGTTATTGGTGATGTGCTTAGTCATTTGGTCATCAATCAAACCAAACCTGTGGGAACATCATCAGTTCAGCGTCCACCTCAAAATGGCTACATCAGTCTACACTAAGGGGAAAAAAATTCAAACTACAATTGTTTCTAAAAACAACTACAAGCTGAGTCTCACATAAAACCAACTGTGGAAAATAATCTGTTTTACTTCATGTAAGATGTTTACATTTACATTTTTTTATTTTTAGGGAAAAGTCAGATTCTTCTGCTCACTTAAACCTGCAGAAAGTGTGTTAGCTACCTCCTTTCTGTAACTAATTAGCACATGAACTAATCAGCACGAACAAGGTTAAAGTCTTCATATTTAAAACGAAATAGGATCATCAAATATTCATCAAACATTTCCAGGTTCGAATCTACATTTTTAAAGTGAAATACATAGTTAATTCTTGGACTAATTAGTTGCTGAAAATTGCTGTGGCTGGTAATGATAAGAATATATAGCCTTCTTTAATGATGTATTACTTTATAAAGTCAGAAGATAAACTATGATTAACATACCGGATAACAATTTGATGATTACTCAATTAGATGAACACTACGATGCATTTGAAAATGGCAATGATCCTGATTTGATCGTTGCAAGCAGGGAATTAGAGCCAGGAGCAATTTCAACCTTATTATGTTTGGGATCAGAAAGCAGATCCCACTGAATGAATGCAAATTTTGCAGTGACTTCAGTAGGTATCCTGCTATTTTGAGTATTTATCTGTCCAGTGCATTAAAGCTGGCAAGATATGAACATCCTAAGTTTTGGGGATCATACCTGAAAACACTGATATGAAATCCCTACCCCAGTTCAAAAGGGGAGCATAACCCTAAGCATATCAGAAGTATAGTCCTGGTATAACCCAATACTCTCTCAGTTGCCCTTGCCCAGTTGCAAGGAAAGGAACCACTGTCTTCATCACTATTGTGGTGAATACAGTCTCTGCTTGCTCAAAGATCTAGTTCGATGAAACTAACCTGAAACAAAGCTGTAAAAAGGCATTCCTACAGGGTAGTTCACCTGAAAGTGCAAAATAGTTTGCTATGATGGCTCCCAGTTTCTGTGTATTCATTCTGCTCCTCTGTTGACACTTCCCACTGAATAGAGTATTTTTGTCTGCAATCATTCCTTCAAGCCATCTCTGGGCAACTGATATGGCAATTCATGATATGTGAGGAAGTGCCAGATAGTCCACATCTATATGGCATGACCCAACACTAGAAGCCTGAGGTTACCATGGGTAGACAGGAAGACATGTGTACCCTAGACAACTGTAAATGTGGCCAACTTTCTAATTCATCCCAAATCCACTTTAAAATAGCCATGAGCATAAGGAAGAAACCCTCTGTCCTCAAGCCTCCATTCATAAATTCTACTGGCTAAGGTTCTATGCCTAATTTAAAAGAATATTCCCAATCTGGAAAGTGGCCCGTACAAATGGCTGTAAGGGGTCGGTTGGCAAAGTAGCAAGGCCCCTTTTACAAGCTTGGAAGGAATACCAAGTATCCAGACAAAGTGAAAACAGAAATGGATGAAGTTGAGGGGACTAATACAAACCTCTGGGCTGGAGAACTGATAAATTCAACCAGTCAAAATGATATCCAGCAACAAAATGATATCCAGCAACAAAACGATATCCAGCAACAAAACGATATCCAGCAACAATACCGAGTGCAAGAAAGCCTGCTCAAGGCTTTATTCCAAGCACCAGCACATTGTACAGTATGCGCCACACAAGACAGCAGACGAGGACAAACAGCAAAAAGGTGCTGCAGGAGCTGTAACATGTTCAGGTCCACAAAGGAGAACTAGATCCCGAGACAGGGGGCTGGGTATCTAGTCAGCCAGAACTTAAAAAAAAAAAATGAAATGGGAGAACAGCAGAAAATAAGTTTCATTGTGATCCAAAGCAAGGCACGTCTTGAGCTTTTCTTTTCTTTTTTAGTGCACAGGAATGAGACCAGCAGAAGGACATACTTTGGGGCAGATTCTGGCCTCAATTACAGGACACATATCTTGGCTCAAAAATAAAATCTTATTTTCCTTCTAGGCTTGAAAAGAATCGGGTTGGACATTTACATGACAAGGGAAGAAAAGAAAATAAGGAAATATTTCAGATTTCAGGGAAACTTTTCACTAAGGGGTTAGATTGCATTGCAAACCACTAAACATATGCCCAGCCAATACTATCCATAAGCATAAAGTGTACATTTTAATGAAATGCTTAAGGATGGAGATGAACTTGTCACATATTTTTTTACCAAGCATGAAAACTGCCTTCAAAGGTTATTGCTGCAATTGTAAAAATTTAACACATTAATGCAAAAGATACCATATATTCTACATGCTGGTTGCTCTTGTTCCAAGGGTGGCACAGATTGGTTTGAATTAAACAGAGAAGATCTCATTAGCGATTACTATTCATATTTATATGAAATTGATCCGTTGCACAACACATCAAGCGGTAACATAATAGCATAGTTTAAACTGCAGTTTACTTGCCATGGAATTCTGATGAGTTAGTAATTGATAATGACTCACTTGTTCATGAGTGGTTCATTTGGTCAATTTCCTTTGATATCGGTTCAAACACGCCACTTCAGAAAGTTATTATGCACAGTCAAATGGTTTTGCAAAAGGAAACAGTACAAACAGCAAAGAATGAAAAAGCCAAATAATTCCTTCTTACACAAGTGGGGGGGGGGTAGCACTGCACTTCACATCTAAGGATCAATTGTGCAGGAAGGATACAATTCGGTGCAACTCAATAAGGACAAAAGCCACAAGAGGACACAAACTAAGGTATGCTGGAGAACAGTGAACTCAGTCTGCATTAAATCATGGGCAGAAAATAGATATTTTCCCTCAACATACATTCAAGATCACATTTTTGAAGAAATCTAGCCCCCCCCCCCCGTTCCATGTTCAGGATCATTATTAACATGAATTAGAATCCTTTTTTCCCCCAGACATATGTTTTAACAAACCTACCACTTGACCACTGTGACAGTAAACACAATAGGGGCTTCAGAGGGTCTCAGGTAGTTAAATAAACCACATAGAGTGATCTTGAGGATCCAGCCATAAAACTGTAACATAATAGAAACTAGAGAAACCAAAACCAACACTGCGCTTATTTATTAGGTATTTTAAATGATATTTATGTGCTGCCTCTACAGAGACCTGCTTGAGGTGGCTCACAAGTCAAATAGTATCATAGAACCATTAAAAGCTTCATAACTTATCAATATTAAAAACAAGCCAAGGGCATTAAAACATCAGGCTAAGATATTCATAAAACAAGCCTCAGGATATAAGCAGACTATCAAACAGCTAAAAAAGATAAAGCCGCTTAGGTAAAAGCCTGGGGAGGGGGGTAGAAATGTTTTGCCCTGATGCCTAAAAGATAGAACATAAGAACATAAGATACACCAATGTTGGATCAGGCCAAAGGCCCATCTAGTCCAACACTCTGTCACACAGTGGCCAAAAATACCAGGTGCCATCAGGAGGTCCACCAGTGGGGCCAGGACATTAGAAGCCCTCCCACTGTTGCCCCCCCCAACAGTGCTAGGTGAGTCTCAAGAGGAAAGCAATCCAAAGGTGAGGTGACACCAATGAAAATGCTCTGTGTTGAGCTCCTCCTTTCCTCCGGGCTCAGCAGCTGCCTTCAGCCTGGCATCATCAAGATGCTGCCCGCAGCTCCACACCCAGTGCAGCTGGTAGAGGCACAAGGTGTCCTCCACTCTGCAAGCAGGCCTGCTCCAGTGTCCTTTTGGGTCCTGCCCTTAGCCCTGGATCATGAAACCTGAGAGAATAGACTGAAGTTGGAGCACAGGGCCAATTGCTCATCAGTGCCTAGTGGACCAATTGCTCATCAATAATCAGGCTTGGCTGCCCTGCTGACAGGTGTTGAAGCTCTTGCACTGCAGCTGCACTTTGGCCAGGGTTCTGCAAAGAAGCATCACTCTTACTGTGTGGCTCTGGGATGGGGTTGTGTACTGCGAATGTGGCACTTCACCTCCTTTGGACCACTTCAGCCTGGGCCTTCTGTTGCTGCGGTTCCTGCAGAGTGGGAATGGGCCCCGGGGGCTATGGATCCAGGTTTGGGACCTGCTCAGTGGACGTCTGGTGGCCCTTTGGTGTCAATGACCAGCTTGCAGCCTCCAACAGAGTGGCCTCCGGCACTGTTGGCACATTGTCAGCCAGCGCCTTTGCCATGTTAGCCCCTCCCTGGCCCTGCTGGTCCTCCTCAGCTGATAACCTTGGTTCCTCGGACTCTTCCCCTGAGGACTCTGAATTTGAGTCAGTGAGCTGGCCAGAGGGATCATGACACAAGGGAGGGAGGAAAGAAATACGGCTGTTGTGCCTGAACGGTTTGTGTGGAGCCAGGAAGACATCCCAAGAAACAGCAGCATAGTGGGAAGGTGCTTCCCTGTTCAGCTGTTTTAGGCCATCTTGTGTAGTCTCTTTAAACAGCTGGTAAGGAGTTTCGGGCTTGGGTGCCATCAATATGCCAATGACACCCAACTGTATCTGGTATTGGATGGCCCCACAAAATCTGGTTGAGGGACTGGGGATTGTGGTGGAATGGCTAAAAAAGAGCAGGCTGAGACTGAATCCATTGAAGATGGAGGTTCTGTGGTTGGGGGGGGCTTCAGGATTGGAGTTCATATTACCAACCCTTGATGGGACACCGTTAACACTGGCGCCATCTGTCAAGAGTTTGGGCGTGACTTTGGACACCTCCTTATCAAGGAAGGCCCAGGTGACACATATTGCCAGGTGGGCATTTTTCCATCTTCATCAAGCCCAGCAGCTGGCTCCTTTCCTGTCACACCCTGACCTAGCCACAGTAATCCATGCAACAGTTACCTCCAGGCTAGACTACTGTAACTCACTGTGTGCTGGCCTACCCTTGAGACTGATCTGGAAACTTCAACTGGTTCAGAATGCGTCGCCATGAGTCCTGACAGGAACGCCACAGATGGCACATATTCAACCTGTGCTGGGCCAGCTACATTGGCTTCCAGTGGAGTACTAGGTCAGGTTCAAGGTTTCGGTATTGACCTTTAAGGCCTTGAGTGGTCTGGGACCAATATACCTGTGGGACCGCCTTCTCTGCTATGTCCATGGAAGAGCCTTGCACTCCACTGATAGCTACTTGCTGATGATCCCTGGCCCTAAGAATGTCCATCTGTCCTCAACCAGGGCCAGGGCCAGGGCCTTCTCAGTCCTGGCCCAAACCTGGTGGAACTCTCTGCCAAATGACATCAGGGCCCTGCAGGACCTTGTGACTGCACAAGACAGCCTGAAACAGCTGAGCGGCAGGGAGCACTGTTTTTGCAGTGGGGGGGGGGAGAAAGCAGGGGTTTACAGGGACTGAGAGTCCCATTAACCCCCTGCTTTCTGCTCCATCCATGAACCATCATGAACTGCCACAAACGGCTTTGAAAGTTTGTGGAAGTTCATGATGGTAGACCTATCATGAACTTCTGTTCGTGAACCACAAACAGGGCAAAATCCTTGATGAATTTTGCTTCATGATTCGGTTCATGCCCATCCCTACAAACCACCCCCGAGTATTTCTTGCTTTGAGAACCCTACAGGGTCACCATAAACTGGCTGCGACTTGACGGCACTTTCAACCAGCACCAAAATTCTTTGTGGTTCTGAGTCCCCAGCAAATGAGTCACAGTGAGCTCTGAGGATCCTGGATCCCACCATCACATTACTGTCTTGTTTCTAACAACAACACCAGACATGTAGGCAAAATTGCAGGGTTAGGATTAGGCCCAGGCTAGTTTGGCTCAATCAGCAACCATTAGGGAAGGGAAGGTACATGTGTGAAGTGTCTAAGCTGATTGCTACCATCTCTTTTCTTTTTCTACTAAAATAATAAAATGTTTGAAAGGATGTTACTGATGACAAAATTACTATCCATCTAATGAAAAGCAAACCTCGCCAAAAGCACATAATTATCTCCAAGGGGGTGATCTACCTTAGAAATAGGAACATTAAAGAAGAATAAGCTAACATGCTGTTTGGAAGCCATTAAAGTAAACAAACATTTGATAACAGATTCCAGCAGATAGAAAATGGAAGCTAACATCACTTTTTAAAAATGGGAGCTGCTTCTGTTGGGTGGAGCAAACTTGTACAGGATAGTGCTGAGCCTGGAAATTGTGAAGACAGAAGATTCAAGAGAAAAATGTGAGCAACGTAATGAGGAATATGAATATTTGTCATCAGTATGTGTAAACAGCCTTGACCTGGTTAGCCCAGGCTAGCCCTAACTTGTCAGGTCTCAGAAGCTAAGCTGGGTCAGCCCTTCTTAGTACTTGAATGGGAGACCACCAGGGAAGTCCAAGGTCACTGTGCTGAGGTGGGTAATGGTAAACCAGCTCTGAACATATCTAACCTTGAAAACCCTACGGGGTCACCATAACTTGTCTGAAACTTGATGGCACATTCCACCATATGTAAGCAACAGGTGCTCTTTAACTAATAGGTGAAGTTTATATTTAAGATTTCCGTAATCCTTCCTCTGGTCCTTGCCATTCTTGATTTCTGCTGCTGTTGTGCTGCTTCCTCCTCCTCCTTTGAATGTGAACTAAAGCCAATGGCCAGTTTTATATACATACAACCATACACAGAGAGACACTAGGGTAGGCTTTTGGACTTGCACCCTAAGGCCTGGTTCTTATGGCACCCATGTGGGAATTGTAACCAAATAAACTCTGACTACATAATTAAACTATAACTAATCCCAGGGTCAAATGTGGAACTATTTGAAGGTGAGATATGTGCTCTACTGAGAAGCCACAGTTCCTCTTTGAATTTAACTGCGCAAGAGCTGAAATTAAGGTGCCATGTCTCCCTGGCCACTGACAAGGGATGAGGGGGTAGGGTTGCTAAATCCAGGTTGGGAAACTCCTGGAGATTTGGAGATGAAGCCTGGGGAAGGACGGTGACTTCAGTGGGGTACAGTGCCATAGAGTCCACACTCCAAAGCATCTATTGTTTTCCAGGTAAATTGATCTCTGTAGTCTGGAGATTAACTGTAATTCAAGGGGATCCCCAGGTCCTACCTTGAGGCTGGCATCCCTAGTGGAAATGGAATCTGCATTATTCAGAAGTCCTTTCAGGCTTACTTATGGCTCTGAGTAAGCTGGCTAGGCAACCCGCTGCGAAGGACTCTGGTAGGCAGGAGCAGACTTTATCACCATCAGGGAAGTTCCTGGTGGTGGGCTGATGGCTTGCCCTCCCACTTGGACCAGACCAAGGTAGAAAGGCCATGCATGGCCCAGGGAAGGTGACACCTGGCCCAGGTGAGTGTTGTCCCACATAGGCTGAGCCTGACTCAGCAAAGGCCTTGCCCAGCCCATGTAAACTGTGCCCAGCCCAATAAAGGTGGCTCCTGGCTCACGCAAGCTGTACTCAGTCCAAGACTAGTGGCTCCCATCCCAGGCAAACCATACTCAGTGCAGGAAAGGCAACTGCCAGCTAGGAGGAGCCTTGTGCAGATGCATGCAGCCCCAGTATTGGGCACAGCAAGAAGATGACCATGCCCAGGCCCCAGCAGAGCCTTCAGGAGGTGCCCAGAAAGGATGGCAGGCTGTAACTCTTCCTCTCCTTCTCTTTGGGCCCTTGTCCAGACCCATTTTTTCTTCCTAGTTTGACTGTGCTTGTATTTTTTTGTTCATTCTGAATAAAGTTATACTTTGTTTACTTAAGAAGACTCCCGTCATATTCCTGAGTGATTACCGAGTAGGGTGGGAAACATTGCCAGCATTGTAATGACATTGCTAGCAACTCATTGTTGTCACTTCTGGCACAAGCCAAAGTAATGTCAGTGCATCACCACTGATGCTCTAGCATCAAGCCAAAACTGTATGGTTTAACCATAGACCTTTAGCTGAACACTAGAGCATCACCACCAGCATCATGCTGACAATAACCCTTCCCATCGCTCCCCCATTTTTCTTCTGCCGTCCAGCTGATCAGTGGTGGAGAGGACCCTCTGGGGTAGTGAATCCCCTGCACCTAGCAAGAATTTGGCAAGACTATTGAGGCATCTTATGGATTTTTTTCCCAGGGAAATACAAACTCGTAGTTGAGCTACTACCTGAGAATATACAGAATGCTCTGTCGACTCCATTACAAATAACTACTTCAGCTCTTTTGTGCCAGTCCTTTTCTTTATGGCCAACTGTAGAGCAATTACTTCTGGAAGCAAGTTATATCACAAGAAAGTTAACAATAAGCACTTTAATTCTGTTTGGACCAAAATAATGATAAACAAGGATAATAGTAAAAAAATATTCTTTCCCCAAAGAGTGCTAAAAATCCTAATTTACTGATGGGTAGCTACTTTCTCTAAGCAGAAATACAGTAATTTAATAATCTTGGCTTAGCAGTTTTCACTACAGAAAATTAACCAATTCATTATTGCTTATAATTTGCTGAGGCATAGCTGCCATATTTGTAAAATCAGCAGGTTCAGGAAGGAGGGGAAATGCAAGTTTTTTAATGAATTCTCCCCCCCCCCCCATTCTTATACTCCAATGATACAATTCCTTGGCTCCCTCTAGTGCCCCTTTGGAAAACAAACTTCTCTGTAATGATTCCATTTCCCATGTAATCTTCAGAGCAAATTAAAAATTCACTTGGCAATAATTAACTAGTGATGTCTCAATGGGTTTAGTAAGACTGTCAGGTGCTGAAGCTGGATTCGAGTCAGTGTCACACTAACAAAGTAGGGTCAAATGTAGGCTTTTTTCTCCCAACAATGGAAATATGACAGCCATGTGTCGTATTGTTTGAACAACTGAGGTACATGCCAATAAAGAACAGCAGTCAGAGAGCAGTGATAACAAATACAGCCGATCTATCATAGTCATGACATTTGAAGTACCATTATTAAGGCAATATTCATTTTCCCATTTAAACCCATCAGTTTCAGGACTGGTAATCTGCCTTTTTTTTCTTCTTCTCCCTAAAAAAAAAAAGATGCTCTGGGCTGAAACATTGTACTTAGAATTATTCCAGTTTTTCAAAATCGTCTTTTTATATATACACAGCTATTGGCATCATAAGAGATAATGTGTCTGAATAGAGGAAGAATGGCCATGCCAAAGAAATACTTACAAAGACATCCAATTTTGCAAACTGCCCCATCCAGAAATTTACTGCACTGGAAGGTACAATAAATGTGTCTCACAAGATGCAGCTCCCGTTGCAGGGTCTGCACCATATTTGCTAAGATCTTACACCCACATGTTATTTTGTTCATTGGAGGTTTCATGGAATTATATATTAGAAACTGCTCAACAGCATTGCTGGGGAATGTGCCAATACAAATGTTTAGTAGGGGAACCATTTCAATGAGGAGAGGCTAAGATTTTCAGCAAGGTTTTTACACACACTTTTGGATGTATGTTCAAGATGACAAAAGAAGCTTGAGCCAGCTACTCTCAGCCTCACCTACCTCATAGGGTTGCAAGGATAAACATGGGGAAAGTATGCTACCCAGAGCTCCTAGAAAGAAAGGTGGGATTCAAATGTCCTTGACAGATAATAGTTTTAACTAGAGAAGATGGAGATCCATCATATTTACATTGTTCTAAATAGCCAGATAAGGTAAATAGCACCACCAACATTGGGGATTGGGTTAAAACCAGTTCCTTCACTCCCTGGTTCCAATCCTAATCCCACATTACAGAAATGAAAGAGACAGACAGATCTCAGAATGTGATGCTAATTATCAGATTATAACCATATGAGCCAGTGACGGACTAGCTAGCCTGAAGGAAAAGTGGTCTTAACTTAGAAGTGTATTCACATACCAAGAAAATACAAGAAACAAACACCATATAATATCTTTTATTAGGGCCAACTTTCATTTTCTGCTAGAATTCTTCATCAAGATGAATGTAAAAAAAAAAAATGAGAGAAGACAAGAGGTTTCAGGCTTTGATCTTTTAGGCATCTGCATCCTGGGTAGAATGCCTGACAGATCTGAATAGATAAATTGATGCTGGGAGGAGCTGGTATCAAGATACATCTTTTGCCTTCTGGGAAGAAAGGCAAAACAAAAATTGGCAGCCTCCAACTGAAAATATATTTAAAAAGTTGTTGACCAAATGTTTCTTTAGGACCAGACAGAACACACAGATTCTCTAAAAGCCCCAGTTCACATTAAAAAACAAAACACCACTGTAATTTTAAAGATTGGAAATCAGTCTTAGAATATGTATTAGAAAAAGAGATAATACAACACACACTAGATATTACCTAATAATAGGTGAGAAGAAACCCCATAAGCACAGTCTTTTCCAGGATTCTTTTCCTTCAGCTAAAGAATCTCTATCTTTGATGGCTAGATCCAGTATTTCCATAACATCAGAGGGGCTTGAGCTCATTAGTAGATCATTTCTTGGTCCCAAATTCAATCCCTGGTGCCTCCAGTTTTTTTTTTTTTTTAAAGGATCAGGTAGTTGGTGAAAGACCTCCGCCTGAGAACCCAGAGAGCCAGTATAAAACATACAAAATAGAACCACATACCATATAGTTCATTCAAAAGCTGCCTACAATGTATGCCTTCTTAAAAGCCCTTGCCAAAGAAATGGTCTTTCAGCACCCTCTGAAAGGATGCCCCCCCCCATTTCCTGAGAGAGGCCATTTCACAAAGTGGGAGCTACAGTGGAGAAGGCATGGGCTCCAACTTATTGCAGGTGGGCTGCCTTAAGTGGGGCAACAACCAGTAGATCAAAGCCTGAGGACCCTCGCAGGAACACAAGGACATATGGCAGGGGGTTGTAGGTAGCAGCAGATAGCCTATTGGTTTCCAAATTCCTGCTTTTTAATATCTAGTCCAATCAACTGATTTCTTTGGGAGACAGGGACCAATTTCACACAAGAGCTGCCCCGCTTCTATTGGTCAATTTTCCACTCGAAGCCACACGGCCACATTTTCACCCGCGGCTTCGCCCAATTTCCCCTGCGGTTTCGTGATCCTGTTTTTTGAGGATCATGAAACCGCGGGGAAAATCGGGTGAAGCCGTGGGTCAAAATGCGGCCACGCAGCTTCGAGTGGGAAATTGACCAATAGAAGCGGGGCAAAGGGAGGCGCGACCGCGGCACAGTTCTTGTGTGAAATCAGTCTAAGAAACCATAGGCCAGTATCATTAAAGGAATAAATAGGAGATAAAAACAATCCCTCCCAACACAGTCCTCCTTGCTCCCACAATTCTTCTTGAAGTTTTTGCTTCGGTGTATACACTGAGTGGTCCTATCCTCTCCTGTCTCCCTAATACCTTTGTGGCAGACAGTTACACAGTGAATCTGAATGGAAGCATAACTATAACTCAGGCATCAAAAACCTCTTCCTATCCTGCGCCAACTAAGCCTGCCTCAGTGTAATAAAATGAGAATGCCAACATGTCAGTCATCACTGTTGTGACCTTCATGAGCTTGAGCTGATGAAATATTACATGTAATTTTATTATTTTTAAAAGGGGGGGAAAAGGTGTTTTAGACAAATCCTGTCGCTGTAATTTCCACAATGAATGATACTTCCCTCCAATACTGCCACAGCACCTGCTGCTAAGTACAGAGATGATTAGCCACAAACTAACCCACTACAGAATTATTATCAGTATATATTTGCGTGATGAAGAACTAATGGGAATTATGCAGATTGCATTTCCTTCCCTGCTGAAGGCAACCAACCTTCACCATCCATAGCAAAGGGGAAAACTGAGCTCAGCTGTGGAAGCACGACACAGGAAGAGGGGCATCTTTCTTCACTATGATGATTTTATTTCTAAATAGGTATTGTTGATTATTGTGAGGCTTTCAGGAGCATGTTTCTTTTTCATGTAATTATGTGACAAGAACTCCAACTACTGTTTTTGTTTTTAAAAATGTGGTCTCATTTCCAGGGTGTGCTAATAGAGTTAAATAGAAAGTAGCCCCGCTGCTTTAATGAAGCATCATGATTGGTTGCACGTCAAAGCAGATTTTTATAACTCCACCAGTACGGAGTGCAAACCAATAGCAACTGGTCCCCATCATCACATTAGGAAGACTGCTTTGAATGCCATCCTCTCTAGCAGAAGTATTCATGTCTAATTTTACTCAATGGAAGGGTCCTCCCTCCCCGTGTTTTCTTCTAGCAAGACCCTCTGGCAGTTCCTTTACATGGCTCAAGGAAGTTGCACAGGGGAAAGGACTACGCTGTGTGGGGAAAGCCTTCTCATAAAGAGCAGAAGAATTTACCATTTTTTCGATTATTATTATTATATGGACT
>NW_015164682.1:16057-24153 GCF_001447785.1 Gekko japonicus
TTGAACCACTGAAGCTCCACATGGCACTAGAGGTCCCTGCAGAGAAGGAGGGAAGCCTGTTGGTCTAATCAAGTTATTTCTTTAGGAAATAGGATAATCTATGCATAGAGAACACTTGCATGTGCAAAGGCTTTCCTCAGTCAAAAGAGACAGGTCCCTGCATGCAAATAGATGTGTGTGTCGCCAGCTGTCTTCTCCACTAGGTGAATGCCTTTTTTATTGTATATCCAAGCTTTTATGATCTGTTGATTTTTGGTTGGTCACTTTAATGCTGACTAGGATTGGGCATGAACTGGGAAAATGAGATTTGGTTAGGTTTGTGGTTTGTGGTGTGCCCAGTTCATGAACCATGGACCGTCACAAACCGGTTCATGGTGTGGTAGAATGGCCCCCTGGCATGTTAGAGACACCAAACTTGCAGGGGATCTCTGGCTGACCCTCCTCTACCTGGTAAGTTGGCATTTTTGCAAGCCCAGCAGAACCAATGCAATATGCCTAGCAGAACCAGTGCCACTGCGGCAGTGCAAACCCAAGAGGACTAAGGTCAAGCTAGAGAATCTCTGCAATAGAAACTGAAGGTGTTTGAATGACAGCCACTGGGAGTAGCAGAAGTGTTCTGGGAGTGAAATTACAGCTCCCAGAATGGAATGATGGCCCTTGGGAGTAGGAGAAGTCTACTGTCACTGGAATGACAGGTCACAGAGTGGAGTCACAGCTCCTGGGATTATCAGAAGTGTTTTGGAGCTGGAATGACAGCCTCTAGAGTGGAATGACCTACTGGGAGTAACAAAATTTGCTTTGGAACTAGAATGACAGCCCTTGTGAGTAGCAGAAGTCTTCTGAGACAGGAATGACAGCTACCAGAGTAGAATGACAACCCCTGGGAGTAGCAGAAATGTTCTGGGACTGGAATGACAGCCTGCAAAGTGGAATGACATCCCCTGGGAGGAGCAGAATAGTTCTGAGACTGGAATGACAAGTGGTCAATCCCCTTTGGGGGCTGTCATTCTAGTCCCAAAACACTTCTGCTATGACCCATGGGCCATCAATCTACTCTGGGCACTGCCATTCCATTCCCAGAACACTTTTGCTCCTCCCAGGGATTTCCATTCCACTCTGGGGGCTGTCATTCCAGTGCCAGAATACTTCTACTCCCAGGGGCTGTCATTCCATTCCAGGAGCTTTCATTCCAGTCCAAGAACACTTCTCCTACTCCCAGAGGCTATCATTCCAGTCTGGGGACTGTTGTTCTAGTCCCAGGGTACTTCTGCTCCTCCCAGGGGCTGTCCTTCTACTTTGGGGGCTGTCATTCCAGTCCCAGAGTGCACATTCTATTTCTGGGTACCATCATTCCATTCTGGGGCCTGTTATTCCAGTCCCATAGCAGTTCATCTGGACCCTTAGACACTAATTGAAAATCTACTCTGCATTGTCATTGCAAGTGTTTTGTGCTGTAATTTATTTCATTGGAGCTCATGCAAGTCAGTCGGCATCAATTGTCATTCCTGACTCCCATTATCTCTAATGGGTCTTCAAGCCTATCCAATTGTTTCCAAATGGGAATCCTTTCATTTATTTTAGTACATCCCCCAGCAGAACCAGTGCAATGCACTAGTGCCCAGCAGAACCCAGTGCCATTGTGGTAATGCCAGCTCAACAGGACTGATGTGATGCACAGAATCACACTCCAAGCATGGAAGGGGGGTGTTTGCAAGCCCAGCAGAACCGCTGCAATGTACTAGAGCTCAGTAGAACCCAGTGTCACTGTGGTATGCAAAAGAAGGATTAATGCCAAATCAGAGAATTCCTGCAAGTACAATGTGCAGAATGCCCAGCAGAACCCAGTGCCACTGACACTGCAAGCTTTACAGGACTGCTCTCAAAGCACAGAGTCAAAACAAATCCAAACAAGGGGGGATTTTGCAAGCTTTGTGCAAGAAAATGGGAAGGAAACACATGAAGGGAACACATGAAACAGGAAAAACATCTCTTGAAACTAACATGAGTAATTTGAAATTGACCTGAGTGTTTCCAAGTTTGGAGAATTCCACCCCCCTCTTGCTTTGCAGTTTGGTAAACATTTTGATTGAATGGAGACAGTCTGTCTGGAAATGTAGCCATTCATGAACAGCCACGAATCTCCACAAACAGTTTGAAAGTTCGTGGAAAGTTCATGCCAACTGAACTTTTATGAACTTCACCTCACAAACCAAGAACCTATCAAAGTTCATCCTGAACTCTAGTTCATGAACCAACTCATGCCTGTACATGTGCTGGCTTTGGATTTCATAGAGCTGAACTTTATGCTTCATTTAGAATTTGTTTAGTTTTATATGCTATTTTTATATAGTTGAATTTTCTATTGTGAGCAGAGGTTCAGCTGGCATGAGCCCTTCATTGTTGGATGGGGCTGGGAGATGGAACCAAAATATGGGTTCTAAGGGTTAGCCAGTTTGGTGTAGTGGTTAAGTATGCGGACTCTAATCTGGGAGAACCGGGTTTGATTCCCCACTCCTCCACTTGCACCTGCTGATGTGACCTTGGGTCAGTCACAAGCTCTGGCACAGCTGTCCTTGAAAAAGAGCAGTTTGTGTCAGAGTTCTCTCAGCCCCACCCACCTTACAGGGTGTCTGTTGTGGGGAGGGGAAGGGAAAGGAGTTTGTAAGCCGCTCTGAGACTCCAAGTGAAGGGTGGGGTATAAATCCAATCTCTTCTTCTTCTTCTTAGTCAGGAGACAGTAAGACCTATCTTCCTGTACTGTAAATTGTCTTAGGAAGCTTCTCATGTGTCTGTTGCTTTTCCTTACCTGGCTCCACCTCCTTTTCCCCTTCTCAAACCTACTTCAGCTAGAGAATCCAAAATGCAAACATAAAATCTCAAAATACTTTAGCCTGCTGTAAGCAATGAATAACTATCTTGAACATGAGCCACATCTTCTTTCTAGGTGAATCACAGAGATATGGGTATTTGATTAACCTTTTGCATTGATATGAAGACCTAAATGGTCTTGCAAAGGCCATACTTATTGCTTCACAAAATACAACCTACCTGAATTCCAGTATTATGACAAGTTCAAAAACAAAATAGGGACTACATAGGGTTGCCAGGTCCCCCTCTCCCTGGCCACCAGTGAGGGATGGGGAGATAGGGTTGCCACATCCAGGTTGGGCAGCTCCTGGAGATTTGGGGGTGGACAGGGACCTCAATGGGTTAGAATGCCATACAGCCCACCCTGCAAAGCCTCCATTTTCACCAGGAGAACTGATCTCTTTAATCTGGAGATGAGCTGGAATTCTGGGGAATCAGGTCCCACCTGAAGGCTGGCATCCCTAACAACTGGGGTAAAAAGCACAAGAAAGAACGAATATTGAATTCACCATTTAATCAGCTTGGTTGTGTAGGCAATCTAGGGCTGACTTGACTGAAGGGAATACTGGGAACCCCTTTGTTGAGCAAGACAGCTTTTTCACTCCAAACACTCAAAAGCTTTGAGCTTCTTGAAAAGGGGAAAGTCTTATGACTAAAATATGCCCTTCCTGAAAATGGGATTCCTTTGAACAACAACAAAAAAAGAGCTGTGTTCCATTGCCGCAAGTACGGGTATATTTCATTTACAATAGAATTGGGGGTGGGGGAAGTTTACCTTATAAGCCTCAAGATCTAGAGAAGCTAGCAGAGATCCCTTTGCATATTCTAAAGATACAGAATACTTATGGGAAGAAGAATCAGCTGCCTGTTTGATTAATTGATTGAGTCACATATTAAAAACTTTTGCTTCTTATCCCATTAAAAGTAGTACTAATGAGCTATCGCTGTGACCTCCAAGTGGAAAGGCACATGCGCCTCAACCCCTTCAATATTTACCACCCAAATTTAATCTCTATAATGGAAGCCTTAAAAGGAATCTGATAGAAAATACTAAGAGCTGCTCCAAAAGTAGAACACTTAGGGAAGATTTTGATTAATGCCCTGTGATTAATCAATTGATTAATATAGTTTTCAATACAGATGTTAGGACACTGTCTACTTTAATCAACCATTTCAAAAACAGAAAAGACAAATGATCTATTTTTGTGTCAATTTTTTTTCAAAAAAGCCTATTTTAGCAGTTATGTAAATTATGACATCAACCCTACTTAGTATGCCTAAATTTCCCCCATACATTAAAAACCTTTAAGCATTGGAACTATTAATTAAATAATTGTGACCAGTTTTGGCAGGGCTTCTTTAAAGCTAATGAGAAAGAGAGGGGGAGAGGGAGATTTAACCAAATGTGTGCACGTTACTTTTAAAAGAAATTGTTTCAGCATTAGACAATAATCCATATTTAAAGCCCTCCCAATATTTTTGTTTAACTCTGAGGCAGCTTCTAATTTGTGATTATGCTCTCCACCATACTAAAACTGAAATCTTTATTTCAGTCAAAAATAATCACCCTGTAATTACCATGACAAACTGCCCAGGCTGCATCATTGTGGCCATTTCGACTAATGATATTGTATTATAATGCCTAGCAATAGACTTCAAATGGAAAATATAATTATGTGCATTAGTTTGTCTAAGCATTTATAAGATCACATATCCATCAGTTATCAAGCTTCATAAAAAAAACTATACATCACTGTCACTGTTACTTTTGTTATTGGAAATGTGGGCCTGTGTAAACTACACTGAAGACGTGAGTTTTCAATTTCACTTCTTTGTGGATCCCAAACTGACCCACGCAATTCAAGCTTTTATGAAATGAATAAAGATTGTGATGATAGGCATGTTTGAAGAACCCTTTTGTCTTTCATTAAATGTTTAACCTCAGTCTTCTTTCTTGGGATTTAAATCAATCATTGTTGTTTTGTCCTCTATGGACATGAGGAGCTATTCTTTTTTTCAGTGTTGGTTAAAGTTTAGAGTTCAAAAACCTTGCATTTGATTTCTCACCATGCAGCTGGAGTGAGCAGAGAACCTGAGCATATACACCAGAGGTCTGATTATTATATTGTCTCCCCTTGGAAGTAAGTGTCAAGACTGGTGGTCAGGAGGCATTGACACATGCAAACCAAGCAGACAAAAAAGTGGTCATCACTGAATGGTAGACTGAGGGCAGTCAACACAAGGCATATGTTGAGTAGGGATGCCATGAACCTCACACCAAATATTTCAGTAAACAAACATTCTGTGTTTGACAGTGGCAATCACCTGTGACCTGAATGTCTGATCTGCTCACCTGTCTGTCCACAGCCTTAAATGGCCAGCAGCTATGGCAGTGGAGTTCTGTGTCCTTGTAATAGTGGAGCTGGAGTCTACTCAGAATTATGGATGGTTGGGTCAGTCAATTAAATCATGTGAGGGGGGAACTACACCTCCCATATAACTGTGTGAAAATGTATGTGCACAAAATGGCCTTAAAGAACACAAAAGAGTAAGTTTTCTTTAAATACAGTGTTGGTTTATAATTGCTTGGTGACTGATTGATTTGCTCACTGTTTATTTATACCCCCACTTCTCTCCCTAATGGGAGCCCTAAGTGGCTTACAACATCATTCTCCCCTCCTCTGTTTTATCTCCAAAACAACTAACCTGCAGGGTAGGTAGGTTAAGCTGAGAGAGAATGACTGGCCCAAGGTGTCCCAGAGAGCTTCCATGCCAGACTGGGGACTGAAACCTGGGATTCCCAGACTCCAGTCCAACATTCTAGCCAAAACACAACACAAAAACACTGCAGGTAGATTGTGAAGGGGAAAAATCAGAAAGTACCACAGATTTCTCTGTTAAGTTAGGCGCGTCCAGTTAAGTTGCCACTCTTTTAACCACAGGAACTGTGCCTTAGATTTAATAAACAATTTCCTCTTTCTGCTGTCAGTTTTAAAACACTTGCATAAAAACTACATAAAGCAGTGCAGTATGTGTTGGAGCTGTTCAGTTAACTCTAATGAATTCTGAATATTGATGGATCAGGGGATGATGTAATTTACAGTGAACTGAACTTGATTACCATTGTAGAGCACAGAGAAAGGGAGCTTCTTAGCAGAATGCAAGAGAAACAGAAGGAGTGGAGGAAATAAACCAATCCAGTTTGGGGTCTCCAAAATTATATCTACCCTAGATTTGCCATTAAATTTAACCTAGCTATTTTGTGCCTTTTTAAAAAATTTGCATCCTAAAACTGACATTGTATATCAACCCTGGAATCAGGGATTATAGTATCATAGCCAAAATGCAGTCAACTTTGACATGTTCCCTTAAGGGGTTAAAGTGCAACCAAAATGTTATGGGCCAAATCCTACACTTCTTATAATCTCATATACATAACTGCCAGGAGAGAAGGAGAGGAGAGCAGAGGGGGATTGTTTCTCATTGAGGCAATGAACACACAGAAATCAAGCCAATCTGTAAATCGCCTCCAGCCTATACACTTTATGGTACATGCTGTAGTCTTTTATACGATATGAAAGAAATGCTGTGAGGGATAATAGAGAATTTAAGCATCTCTCCAAGTCTTTAAATCCTGATTGGTTGTCTTACTGAAAGGTGTGTTATACTCCAAAGACAGACTATTCTATGAAAAGCATGATTTATTCATTCAAAATTCTAAGCCTGCTTTGAATGAAAGAACAATTAAGCAGAGAAAAGAGGTAAGAAATTAACGTGTGGAAACAATATTCTCCTATGCATACCAGTTTAACCCCTGCCACCAAACAAAGCAAAAAAATGACAAATTATTGTATAGCATGTGATAAGCTTGAAATATCATTTAGGATAATGACTGAACCAGTTAGATTATTGAAGATGCAAGGCACTTTTCAATCTAAAATGCAATGTCTCTCTTTATCTGTTTGCTGCTGTGGAAACACTTTGGGAAAAAGCAACTACCACTGACCAACAGCACCACACTCTTGTCTGGATTGAGCTTTGGTTAGTTGATTTTCATCCATCCCATTACCCTTTCCAGGCAGTTGTTAAAGACTTCCACAGCCCCATGTCTCAGATTTTTCACTCTAAGCCGCATGTCTCGGATGTTTCATTCTAAGCCGCATGTCTCAGATGTTTCATTCTAAGCCTGCTTTGAATGAAATAACAATTAAGCAGAGAAAAGAGGTAAAAAATTAACGCGTGGAAACAATATTCTCCTATGCATACCATGTCTCAGATGTTGAGTAGAAATACAGCTGGATATTATCCACATGGGATGCAGAATGGTATGGTATAGCTCAATCTTGTCAGATCTCAGAAACTAAGCAGGGTTGGTATTGAATAGGTGACCACCAAGGAATATTCTGCAGAGGAAAGCAATGGAAACCACCTCTGTTTCTCACTTGCCTTGATAGCCCTTGCTGGGGTTACCATAAACATATATGAACATATGAAGCTGCCATACTGAATCAGACCATTGGTCTATCAAAGTCACTATTGTCTACTCAGACTGGAAGCAGCTCTCCAGGGTCTCACGAAGAGGTCTTTCCCATCACCTACTGGAGATACTAGGGATTGAACCTGGGACCTTCTGCATCCAAGCAGATGCTCTACCACTGAGTCACAGCACCTCCTCTAAATCAGTTGTGACTTGACAGCACATGCATGCATACATATTATCCGTACTGGTGGGGCCTGGAGATCTCCTGGAACCACAACAGATCTCCTAACTACAGATATCAGTTCCCCCTTCCCCTTGAGGTTGCTTTGGAGGGTGAAATTTGGAGGTATTATACCCCTTCTGAGGTCTCTCCCCTCCTCAAAGTTCTGTAATTTTCTAGGAATTTCCTAACCTGGAGTTGGCCTATTTCCTTCCCACTCAACAGCCAACCTACATTTATCTGCCCCTCTGTATCTTAAAATGGCCAACTTGGCTATTGGTATATAGATGGTTTTATTATTTTCATTGCTCTACGCATACTTGGAGCACACTTCTGTTAACTGCTTTTAGCCTGTTAGTACAAGGTGAGCTTTCTCTACCCCACCAACAGCCTCTTCCTAGGAAAACTTTGGCCCAGTTCTGTGGTACAAGCTACTGGGCCAGGCCCACTTGCATGGTAGGGAACCCTGAAGAAATTTTCGTGTGGCACCTTGCTTTCCCCCCTATTCTCCTCTCCACACTATTTCCT
>NW_015164682.1:24163-49497 GCF_001447785.1 Gekko japonicus
TTCCCCTCTCCACCCTATTTCCTCTTTCCCCCCCCCTGGCAACCCCCATATCCTCTTCCTGTCTCATTATCTCCTGAGCCATTCACCAACCTATGTTTTATCTGCCTCCCTTCTTCAGCTATATTTATTTACTTTATTTAGACCCCAACTTTCTCCAAAGTGGGGACCAAAGTAGCCTACATCATCCTCCATTCTTCCTTTTTACCTGCACCCTGTGAAATAGGTTAGGCTGAAAGTATATGACTGGTCCAAAATCAACCAGATTGTTTCCACAGCAAGATGGGGATTCAAACCTAGGTCTTCCAGACCCTTCTCTGAAGCTTTAATTGCTACACCATACTGACTTTCATAGGGTGTCTACTGTTGAACAGTAGCAAGCAGCCAGGCCTAGCTGAGTCATGCATTTTAGATGGTATCAAGTCACCCAGAGGTTGCTTCCAGGGCTAGAGTTACCAACCTCCAAGGGATACTTAGAAATCTCCCAGAATTGCAACTGAACTCCAGATGAGAGATCTGCCTCCCCTGGAAAAATACCTGTTTTGGAGGGTGAACTTTATGGCATTGTATTCAGCTGAGTTTGGTGTAGTGGTTAAGAGCACAGACTCTAATCTGGAAGAACCAGGTTTGATTCCCCACTCCTCCACATGCAGCTGCTGGCGTGGCTTTGGGTCAGTCATAAGTCTTTCAGAGCTGCTCTCTCAAGGGCAGTTCTCGAGAAAGCTCTTTTAGCCCCACCTATCTCACAGGATGCCCGTTGTGGGGAGGGGAAGAGAAAGGGATTCTAAGCTGTTTTGAGACTCCTTCGGGTAGTGAAGGGCAGGGTATAAATCCAATCTTCTTCCCCAAACCTGTCCCCATAGATATGTGTGTGTGTGTGTGTCTTCCATTTTTCTGCAAACTTGGGGCCCTTTTCAGGTTTGTAGAAAGATCTGTCTTGCCCATTCACAGCTCCAATCACCAGATTTAAGTATCCTAAAATTTGGCCCACTTGGCTATTAGTATATAGATGATTTAATTATTTTCATTGTTCTATGCATACTTGAAGCACACTTTTGTTAACTGCTTTTAGTCTGTTAGCAAAAGGTGTTTTAGAGATATTTTAAATAAATAAATAAATAAATTGTATTTGAAAATGTGCAAAGTAATCAAAAAAGAATTTAGAGAATATATGGAAACACTGGTTTGGTTGATATTAATTTATCAGTATTGATGGCTCCCGAAGTCTATTTTGAAGGAAGGCAGGATATATAGATGTTAGAAGATATCTTTCTATGCTGTGAAGCAATTATGTGAAACCATCAGGCAACTGTTAGGCAGAATGTGAATACAAGTTCTATATCATCTTCAAAGAGAACTGAAATGATATTTCACACACATGTGAAATTAAGTTAAATTGCATAAATCTGGCTTTTGAAATTAAATACTAGAATACACTTTAGAAAAAGAAGTATTGCCATTACCTAAGTGTAGTGATGTAGTGGAGAAAGGGGGCTGAACACAAACCTGGGTTCAAATCCTTAGTCAACCTATGTATGTCTGTTCTGTCAAGTCTTTGCCTTTGAAGGCAAGTGAGAGGTGGGTTTCCATTGCCTTCCTCTGCAGAGTCTTCCATGGTGGTCCCCCATCCAAGTACCAACCTTGCTTAGCTTTTGAGACCTGATAAAATCAAGCTATACCATGATGCCTTCCCTCCTCAATCAACCTACCATCCTTAAAACAGAGTATACTATACATAAGATTGCCAGCCATATCTGTGGACATATATTTATATTTATTATTCATTTATACCCCATCTTTCTCCCTAATGGGAAACCAAGAAACTGACACCATTCTCCTTTCTTTCTTTGTTTAGTGGTTTATCTTCTCCATTTTATCCTCATAACAACCATGTGAGGTATGTCACGATGAAACGATGGCAGAGCAGGGATTCCAACCCAGGTCTCCCAGATTCCAACCCATGTCCATCACTCTAACTGCTATGCCACAATGTTGTTCAACATATGAAGGCACCAGCAGTGCACTTTTAAGTGGCATTACCACCTGATTTAGTCCATTAACTTCAGTAAACTTAGGAGAGTGTAATACTGCTTAAGACTGCACTGCAAACTGGTGAACCACCAATTTGCCAAATTCAGTACTTTTTACTAAACTCCTAAATATCTATTGTTGGGAATGATGGGGGGTGGGGTTTAAGTTAGAATATAAATTTGAATTTTTGCAATCAAATTTGAGTTAGGGGGGATTTGCCTGGAAATTTCTCTTCCCAAATTAATTTCCGCTCTACTGTTCAATTGCTGGCACCTTACACATATGTCTATGTTTTCAGCTCTACAGTTGAGCAATATTGCTTATTGTATTTTGGTGCCAGTATAGATTTAAGCAGTCCAAACAAGACTGTGTATTTGAACTGACAGAGAGTAAATTATTTGTATCTGGCATAACTGATGGTTGTGTCAAAACCTTGGCATAAAATTCATTGGAAAACATATTCTTATGAATGTCTATTCAAACATGCCCAGCATTTATTATCATGGGATATAGCCAGCTCCATGCCAGAATAAGGCTAGATGTTTTTATACCAATATTCTTTCCCAAAAAGACAAAACAGCTATGCACGCAGTACCCAATAGATGCCAAATCAGATAATGGGCTTCCGTGCTGAGGATCAAGGACCTATTTGGCAGGGAAAGTTTATCAAAGAGACATTTAAAAAAAAACCCTGCCCAACACAGGAGCATAATGTGATTCTAAAATGTTTTGACACTTAATTTTATTGAATAGTAGATTAGTTTAAGTCAACCCAGTTCTATGAATGCCTGCAAACACATCCAGATGTAAGAACCAGAACTTCCATGAGTATGTGAAGTCAAGCATTTTTTATGAGGGTTCATTGTGCTTCCTGTTATTCTGCCCTTCATGCTGGTACAAATACTTGTGCAAAAATACCCAAAGCTTTCAATAGGTCACAAAACACTTTGCACCTGATAGTATCTTCTTTTTGGACCTAATTTTTACTCTGTCCTGCTCCAAACTGTGTCCTGAACACTCTGTCAGATACACTGACCCACTATCTGGGCAAGAAGCCCCAAACCCCAATTGGTGGTATTACAGGTGGTGAAAGCCAACATGGCTAGTCCTGAACTACAAATGCAAAAGAGGGTAGGCAGGATGCCAAGGCAACTGAGAATTTATGCATGGAAGGCCCACCTTTAGCAAGGCCCAAGTCTCCTTCTCTTCTCTCATGAGCATTCTTTGGATACAGGTAAAAATGGTCCACCAACCCACCATCCACATATTTGTGTGGAGCTGTGGAGCTGCAGATTCCTCCAAGAGGTTAGTACTTTGCAAAAATGTATATCTTCTATCTTCCACAACCCACAGATGTTTTTCCAGATTTCACTCTGCCATGAAAGCTTAGTGGCACACTCTCATCCAAACTTAATTCACAGGTTTTTGTAAGAATAATAGGGACAAGGGGAGAATTTTGTGTGTCACTCTGGGTCCCTGCTAGGGAGACAAGTGGGGTATAAATGAAGTCAATAAACAAATAAGTAAACATGGGTATCTTTATTTTTTCTGATTAAATGTTTTAGGTGGAATTATACCTTTCACTTCTGCTAAGCTGTACTGACCTTGTCACTGTCTGGCAATGTTGCTTTATTCTGAGCAGGGTTTTCGTCCTAAACAAACCATTTTTTAAAGCAGCAGTAAACATCTAATAAAATTATTTTTGTACACCGGAGGCCAGCTGCTTCTGTGGCATTCCTACAGTCAGAATAAATTGATAATTCCAAACTAATGAAACAGAGATACTGAATAAAATTGCATACAATTGGAAAGATAAAATTAACATGCTGATGATATTTTAATGTTTCAATATAATTAAAGAAGCATAGATCATGCCTCCTCAGATTCCAGGGTCAGTCTGTTCCTTAATCAGTTGTATATGCAAATAAAAAGAGGAAGGAGTAAACTTTAAATGATATTGCAGACATGTAGGCAGCGTATTACATTTTAATTTTGTTTCAGTATTTCAGAGAGGGCATGATTACTGATATCCTGAAATTCTGGGAGTCCTGATAACCATGTTAAGAATCTGTTTCAGATTTTTTTTTTCCAGCTTCAGGAATATCAGTTATTAGCAGTCCTGGCATCCACTTGGAGGTCAGGTCTTTTGCCACTGTTTTCAATTGGTGGTAAACCTGACCTCTGGAGTATGAATGCCAGGTCTATTTCCCATGTTTAAAATGGGTGGTGGACCTGGCATCCAGACGATTGCCACTAGGACTACTGCCCATTGTAAAACAGTGGCATAGACCTGGCATCTGAACTCAGATGGCAGGTCTGTCCCAAAGCTGAAACAACCTGTAAAAAAAAATCCTAAAATGTTTGGCATATAAATTTCAGGAATCCCAAAGTTTCAAGAGCATCTTTTGTCATTTTGGATATAAAACAAAAGCATCAATTTTTGGCATAATTTCCACTGGAAATTATCAAAATGTAAACCCCTATATTAGAGACTTCTACTTAACACCTTAAAAGAACTAGTTATGTGACAAAGCAGGTACAGCCTTTAAGATTCACTAAATTACTATCTGTAGCTTCAATTGAACACTTAGCTGGGAAAGCAAACACATCAAGTGTGGGAGCTATCTATGATTCGAGGAGAACACATGAAATATACTTTTGTGAATTATATCTGAACAAATCCTGTCAAACAAACTGGAGTTCTACAGTATTTAATCAGACAGGCATGTATGTTTGAATGTAGTTACAGGGAACACACATACAAAACTGTATACTGGTTTTTAACTATTGTAAGCCGCCCTGAGCCGCCTTGACGGGAGGGCAGGGTAAAAGTCCAACAAACAAACAAACAAATAAATAAAATACAATTGGTGTACATTATACACACCTTTTCTTTGTAAGCACAGTTCTTATGCAACATTCAATGCATACATGGCTGTATGTGCAATTTAAATCCTACATTTTTCTGGTACTGATCTCTAGCTTTATTATTTTACATAGTACTGATCTCTGGCTTCATTATTGACTCTTTCATCTGAGCATATATATGCATGCACATGGAGGATGTATATACCTTAACTGTAATGCACATATATTATATGGCAAGCCATCTTGCTTAATAATCACTGTGTGCACTTTGACTTGAAACTGCTGATTCTTTTAAATGTTTTAAATGTGTATATGAATCTTGGCACACTGTGCCAAGCAATGTGAGTCTCCCTGAGCCCGCTCGCAGGGAGGGCAGGCTATAAATGCAAAAACAAAACAAACAAACAAACAAACAAAAACCTTGCATCTTGCCCTTTGCCATCCTTAGGGTTCTATGCTAAGACTGGGCATCCAGTTCCCAAATGTTTCTGACATAATGAAGGGTTGGCTTCTCTCTGTATCACAGAACCCTCCGGATGCTAAGTGGCTCTAATGTTCTAAGAAACTATAGTACTTGCTTTCCTGCATCCTGGTGGTCCTCCAATATGGCAAATGGAAAAAGCCCCTCTCCCAAATTTTGTTCCTGGGGTCAGAGCAAAACTCCTGTCAATGTTGTACATAGAACTCAAGCTTTAAGGCAAGTTGGGCTCAGGTTGTATCTGAAGCTCAAACATCTGCTTCCATTTCCCTTTTGGTTTCTCAGTGTTTCCAGCTGCAGCTCTGGCTGGCTTCGGAAAAGAGTCGGCCATGATTCTGATTAAATCTTCATTTTTTAAAATGATGCATACCTTTTTCAATTGGCCATAAATAAGGTTCTCTGCAAAAGCTCAAATTCAGCATTGTCTAAGTTTCCTATTCATGACTTTCCAACTTGAAAAACGTCAGTGTACAATTTCTCAGCTTCCGCGTTTGTACTTACACAGGCCCATATGAGTGAGGAATCACAGAAAGCTCAATTACTTTTCACATAAGCTATCTTTCAAAGGAGCTTCACAACAGTAGGATGTTACGAGAGTACTGTACATCTAGATACTCAAAAAGCACTTTGTGCTGTCAGTGTGCTCGGAACAGATTGATGACTTTGAAGACCTCCAGTGTAGAGGGCGAAATTAAGGATCTGCTATGATTCTGCTGGGGCTGGGATGAGGAATGCTTCCTTTCCACCCTTGCTTATTGAATTTGAAAACCCTCATAGATTTTTCCCCCTATGGAAGTATTGACTTTAAAACATACCATAATAGAAATGAGGGTTAAAAAAAGAAAGAAATTGGAAACTTGCGAAGTTTCAAATAGGATTCAGTTCCATCTTCACTATCTCAGAACAACATAGTGGCCAATATGTTATTGTTGCACAGGAAGAGTAAAAATAATCATTGCATTACATTTTAGTCTGTTGAATAGCTTTTTGAGACAGCAAAAAAACAAACAAACCAAAAGCTCCTCACACCAAAGGAAGCCCGGCACAGTATTGTTTTTAATGTAATGAAAGCACAGCTCAGATGACCTGGATTATAATAGTTGGGGATTTTTAGGTCACCTCTAGACTAGAACCCTAGGCTGCTATCCAAAGAACTTTGTGGTTAGTACCAAAATGTAGTGCCCCCCCCATGTTAGCAAAGTAAGTATTCCCAAAACTCAGGAGCTGCATGAAGAAAAAGTCTGTATGTGGGTTCACTTGTGCATGCCCAAGAAAATCTTTTAATTATGTGTCATTAAACCAACTTATGGTCAGGGAACTGTAGTTTTAAGAGTGTTCTTTCTGGCTTCTGCACAGAACTACAGCTCTCGGGGTTCCTTAGAAAGATGTTATACTTATGTGTATGTAAAGTGCCTTCAAGTCGCAGCTGACTTATTGGTGACGCCATAAGGGTTTCAAGGCAAGAGACATTCAGAGGCGGTTTGCCACTGCATAGTGACCCTGGAATTCCTTAGTGGTCTTCCATCTAAATACTAACCATGGCTGACTCTGCTTGACTTTCAAGATCTGAAAATATTGGGCTAGCCATCCAGGTCAGGGTGTTATGACACTTACACTAAATTAAGTCTGTACTGGAGATATGGAAGTCTACTTCATCCTATAGAATTTCCTTGTAGATACTAATAAACATGTGTTCACTGGATCCTGGGCAGTGTTTTTTTTAAAAAAAATTAATGTCTTCTCAAAGCACAATACCACCAATATTAAAAAATCACTCATAAAAATGCATAGTTTGCTGGCAGCATGTGGAGAAACATTTTAAAAAGTCACTTAAACAAAGGCTCTAGCAGTGCAGTCATCATAACTATTTAAAATTGCTCTTGATATCCAGGCTAATGAAACAAGGAGGCAGCTGGATGAAAAGACTTGACTTAACATCACAAACACAGTGACCAGTGAACACAAAGTGCAGGATGTGAACCTAAGCAAAGTTTTTAATTGATATACATTTTGTTCTTTGTAAAAAAAATGGATTTGTTTATGCATTACAAAGTTAGCATCTGAGCATAAATCAACTTTTCTTGTTATGCGTCAATCCAGTAACAATTTCCACCCTGCTTTCTCACAGCTGCCTCACCTCTTCCACTGCATCTGCTACTGCCATGACCTTCAACTGGAAAAGCCACATTAAAAATAACATTTGACATTCTGAGATGAGACTTACTACTTAGGTGGTTCTTTGTGGCAGCAATAACTTGGTGTCCATTAATAGCTACTGAATTGTCTGAATCCATATCAGTTCCTGTATGTGCATTCTCACAATACTTCATGGGAACGGCTTTGGCCACTCCACAAAACCTTGATTTGAAAACTTTTACTCTGCTAAAAGAGATGCATCTTGGAGTTTGTTGCAACACAATATACCTGACAAGCATTACCCACACTGAAAACCAAAAGGAAAACTGTTGTCATTCAAGCTGTTTGGATGCAACCAGTGTATTGAGCATTTGGCTCCAGTAATCACTAAATGCAAATCAAGTGGTCGGGTGAACAAACATCCCTTGGCATAATATATAAGCACTGTAATGGAATGTATGATATTATTATTGCTCTAGAGTGTGTGGGGGGGTTATACTGATATACCACATTAGCATTCCTGTGCTAAGCGTGGACTGGCTGGAAGCTCTTTTCATGATTTTTGAAGGAGTTTCCTCTCTGTTAAAAATGACTATTTAATTGCACAATTTGAATACAGAACTTTAATTGGTAGTGGGGAATCACTTCAGAGTTTTCAAGAGCAACAGTTATGGGCCAATCAAGTGACAATGTTTCTCCTTTGAGTGAGTGCATTCATATATTATATCAACCCTGAGTAAATCTATGATTCATAAGGAGTAGAACACATGAGTACTGTGATGCAGATCTAATAACCATCTTGAGCTTACTTTGGATGCTCAAAATCAATGTGACTTCATTCTAATTAGATAGGTTTGGGGAGCAAGTGACTTTTAGCAGAAAATAATGTAGTCACCAAAGCTAAAATGAGAACAGTTTATTAACATCGGATGTGTGTAGCAGCCATCATAAATTTAATGACATACCATGGAACAGGCCATATAAGTTTCAAGGAAATTTACTTTGTGAAGACAGTAACTCTGAATATGGATTGGCTTTAGAATATATCCCTTCTTCATTTTGCCTTTAAATAAAGGACTTCCTTATATTGCTTTACAGACATTGGATTTAAAATATATCTTTTGATCTGCCTTGACAAACACATTTTTCTCTAGTCCACTCTGAAAAGTGCTGTTTCAGAATTAGCCACAGTGCCATGTGTCAATATGCAGTACTACTTAAAGGGTCCATCTTGCTGGATTCTTTGCAAATCAGCTTGTTGCTTGAAGCTTCCCTTTATGAACATTTCTTTAGTCCTGGTTTTTAAGGTTGCATTTGTATGTCATCGTTCACCTGGAAGAGAGGCTAAGAATTGTCAACAGAGTGGTCAGGAGTTGATGTTAAACCCCATAAGCAGTCTTCTACATGGGGATGCTGGTGGACCGTGTGAGGGCAGAAAGGTGGGATATAAATTTTGTAAAATAAGTAATAAATGAGTAAATCTGGAAAATGTGTGATTAACATTTGAACTTAGTTTGTTCAGAATGCCCACCGGGGTGGGTGGGGTTGAGATAAATCTCTGTGTTCATCGCCTTGAAGGTTTGTCAGCAATTCAAAATGTGCACTAGTCCCACCAGTTTTGTATGTGTGCTGTGTAGCTGCTGGTTATACATGCCTGATGTTTCCTAGGCCTTGAGTTATTATGGGACGGTCCTTATAAAAGCAGCTGTGTCCGATTGTATGTGCTGCATTTGCTCCCTTTCCTTTAAACAAATATGTTCTGCATTTCCCAAAGGCTTCCAGCACTGTGGCTAAAAAAACCTTGGACAAGTATTGTTCCTAGACTTGGAGCTGCACTCCTCCAGATTAACACGCTAACCAGTTTTTGTCACTCATTTGTCCCTATTGCTTCAGGGGTTCTCCCCCCCCCAATGTGTTTTGCTCTCTCTAGTAGTCCCAGAGGGAGCAAAACACATATGGAAAGGGGGGGGACCAAAAGCAATAGGGGCAAATGAGTGACAGAAATAACAGTGCAGATGTAGCCTAAGACTGCTCACCAGTTTATTGAAGATGAAACTGCTCAGGGGTTTCAGTGGCCAACCACAGCTCCAAGCCTAGGAATCTGAAATGAAATTGATCAAGACTTTCTTAGCCATAGAGGTGTAGACCTTCTGGAAGGAAGGATGGATTCCTGGCTGGAGGGGAGAGGAATCACTGAAAGGCAACCTGTTTTTTTAGTTTTGGTTTTTTGTTTTTCTTTAGGCAGAAGATGCCTTTGAAGAGGAGATAGTCATGGGGGGGGGGAACTGTGAGATAGTGCATGCCAATCCAATAATGGACATTTTCCAATATTTGAAAAAACTGAGCTTTTTAAAAAGTTTAGTGTTAAATATCAGACTGTGAGCAAATTATGATCTGAACAGAAAGTGTTCAAACAGTCTTACTTCCCAAGAAGTGTTGAACTGTAGTGCTGGTCAATTTGCAGGCATAATATTTGATATACATTCCCTGGTCACTGGTTGACACAGTCAGTGCAGACAGCATAGACATACCAACTGGACTGTTGGTTAAAATTCTGTCCAGGTCAACAATCAGGGTCAGATTGGAGATGGTGGCAGTAGATCTTCCGCTTTAAATGTCAGGAAGCACTTTTCACAGATTGTGTGTGAGGAAGGGTCCCAAATATAAACAGAAAACAAAGTCTGAGGGTGTAGAATACCAAATCCTTCTTGTGCCTGCCATCTTCCTCCCTAAAATGTGTTCCCCGACCCCAAGTCAATTTCCCAGACAGAATATCTTCAGTACCAAGATGGAATCACATGGAGGGGGAGGGGGACAAACTCTGAGGAGGTAAGCTGTGCTTGAGGCACAAGATCATCCACCTGCACAGCCTCCCTTTTGCTCGTTGAATCACTTTCTCACATTTGGTTTGTCTCTGCATGGCTCAGGCTTCACCATCACACAAACAATGCAATGCAATTTAGAATATTAAATTTAATGGATAGAAGTTCTGATTAATTTGTGTCATGCCATGTTTTGCTGTGTACCTCTACTGCAGTCAGTGGTAAATTTATCCTTCCTCTTATCATCATCTGCAAAATATCCTTAGTTTTCTCAGCTGGACCATTCTTATATTGCCTGGGATGGAAAGAGGACGGAGCTGGTAGAAATCTAGCAATAGCTCACAGTATTCATTGGTCTAAACTCCAGTTATGCCTTTTCCAGTTACATCTTTCAGGACCAAATTGCCATAATAAATCCAAGGTACTTACCTATATTGTAGGAAAGGTTTACTAAACATTGATCACCTATGTTTGCTTGGAATGTTAAGATCCTTTTGTGGAGGCACACAAAGGGAATGTGAAGTACCATTACAAGGATGTCACTTAGGATATCATTAATCCTCATCAATTACCAGAGAAACATGTCCCTGCCAAAGCAGCTTCAAGCAGTCTATTATACTCTCTCTATAATTACTTTAAATATCTATTGTATTATGTACAAGCTGGACCTTGCTTTATGCGCCCATCTCTAAAAAGACTGAAGTAACTATTACACATATTCTGGTGCCAGTTAATACTTTACATCAGTCCTCACAGCTGATAGTCTCAATTTGATCCTCCAGATTGTAGCTCTTTTACATAAGAACATGAATATTTCCAGGCTGGATCAGACCAAGTATGTTGCTCCTGAACAGTGGCCCAGGTGGTTCACAAACACAATATAACTCTGATACCTATTCCCATGCATTAAATCTCAGCATCAATTGTAGATTTACTGAACTGGTAGAACTATCTTCTGATGTATTTGTCTAATGGTAGTGTCCATCATATCTTGTGTTAATGATCCATGATTTAATTATTCATTCTTTATTTAAAAACTTCATTTGTTTGTCATAAAGCTGCCGTATCACAGTTCTAAACTTAAGTTATTACAGTTATTTAAGTCTTTCTGAAACATGTATGGGGCAGAAATTAGGCTGATTTGTCTATAGATTTCTGAATCTGCCCTGGATCCTCCACTTTTAAAACTGGGTAATGCTGGACAAGTGATTTCCAGTAATCTGATATGGAAGTTGGTTTTAATGATGCTACATATTTTTGTTAATAGTCATGCAGTTTTGCTTTTGAGTTTCTTAGGAATACTCAATTAATTTCATTAGCAGATATATCTCTTGTATTTTATGTGGTACTTCAATCATTTATCTCTTATAAGTGAACATGAAAAGTTCCAAGTATTTATTCTGGATCATTTACACTAGGGCCACTCTGGAATAAATGTTTGGAGGGTGGGTGCCCAAATGTATAAATCCTGTTATGAATAAGAAACACAGCCAATGAAAAAAAAACACATCATGAAAGACATTGTACCTGTTGTATCTAGATGAGGACCATTAATAGAAGATCTCAAATTGCATTCAAATTGGCCATGACTTTAATTCAGCAGGTCTTGTTAAAAAGTATGTGCTTGGTAACTCTGAACAGCAAATCTACACCAACTTACAACTTTCAGCCATTTTATTGCCCACTGAACAACAGTACTGGATGTTCTCCTCTGCTCAAATAACATTTGTATAAGTCCAAGACAGAAAAAGATCCTGTCCATCTACAAAAGTTGTAGGATACTGGACTATCTGACCATTATCATATAAGCTAGTCAGAGATGAAAATATGAAGGTATGACCAGACCCTGACTATCAACAGAACGTTTGATCATAGTGATAAATGACAATGTTTAAAGCTTTGAAGAGGAGAACTAGGTTTTTTTTAAAAAATGATGTTCTAGGCTTTGGGCGTATTGAGAGTTTGGCAATCTTCATTGTACACAGGGCCGGCTCACTCACTAGGCGAACTAGGCAATCGCCTAGAGTGGGCCGGCCCTTAGGGGCGCCAAACTGCACCCAGCCCCGTACTCTGGGAGTTTCTTGATTATTTGTGTTTTTCATTCTTCCTAAAATGAATTTATTTTTGAAAATTGGTGGGCGCACGGGGAGGGGGGCGCCAGAAGGGATCCCCGCCTAGGGTGCAAAATAAGCTGGGGCTGGCCCTGATTGTACAGAAGTCTTGCTAATTATAAGTATGTTAAGGATATGCTACAGTTTCAGTATGGAAGAAATTCACTCTGTGCATGCACATTTCAATATCCACTTTTGAGAAACAGTCCTTCTGGAGGGGGGGGGGAATTGTTCTTCTCTCTGCTTTAATCAAGTGAAGATTATAAAATAGCCATGGCAAGTCAGTCAGAATAGTGACCAAAAAAGTTTAACCCCACATCCTTTTACCAAGCATCCAATTTTCAGATAGTCTTTCATTGACAGGGTAAGATTTCCACATGTACACACTGCTAAGAATGTAAAATCAAGTAATATTCCATGTCATATGGTGACAAGCATAGTTCAAAGTACCATTAGCACTTATACTCATGAAGGTAATTAATCCTTATCATCATTTTCATAATAAGAATCCATGTTCAGAAAATGCTGATTGAAAGATTTGAATATAGAAAACAAGTCATTCACTTCTATATCAACCAGACTGGTCTTTGCATTCAGTGTAGATTAATACAAAATCATGTCTCTTCATACAGTTTTATGCTTCTGTAATGTCTTTTTGGTTGTCTTTTATCCAAAAGTGCTATAAACAGTAGAGAAACTACTACCATTTTTTCCCATGAACAGTGCCAAAAACATTTCCTTTTCCAGCATTTTTTTTTGCTCCTGAAAATGCTCATCTACATGGCAATGAATTGCCCTTACTCGCTATTGCCCTTACTAGGCCTCAGTCACTACACTATCATGTAGCCAGATCTGACTGACACCAAACCACTGTGCCATCATCAATGCTCCCTCTAAGCTGTGGAGTCTTGTGGGCAAAAATTCTACTTTATGAGCTACTGGCTCATAAAAGTTGTGAGTTAACGGTTTGCTCTGGAGCCATCCTTTTTGAGTTAAGACAAAAATGTGTGAGCTGGGGCTAACAAACTGTGAGCTAGCTCACACTTACTCAGCTTAGAGGGAACTCTGGCCATCACTGTGTTTACTGTGTGAACTCTAATTGGGTAGGATCACATGTGTGATCTATCCAAAAAGAAGGTAGAAGCATGACCAACGAAAATATAGCTCTGAGGCGGCAGGACATTGATATCGAACAGGATTGCCAAAAGGTGAAAAATTGTATAATTGTAATTGTTTTGAGGAAAAATTCTACCTCACCAAAACCGATAGTCCTCCCCCTTTTCTATTTTAGATTCCGATCACATAACAAATAAATTACAGATAAATTTATGAGACACTCAGAAATAAGGCCTATTTCATTTAACTGGTAATTTTTCAATACTATACAAGCAAAACCTAATTGATAGAACTGAGTAGAGCCACCAGTGCAGATGCTGACCTCTCACGTAGCACCCAGTTGGCAGCACTTTCTATCTCTTTGTGCTTCCACAGAAAAAGTTGTCCAAAGCCACTATTTCACACTTTGTCATGGGGGGGGGGGGAACAAAACACTGAAATCAGTTGTTTGGTCTCATTATTCTGTCTTTGCTTTCTAGGGCAAGAAAGCATGAAGAGAATCAAATGATCACTTTGGCAGTACACTGGTAGCTTCCATTTTATTCTTTGTCTCTCTGCCAGAGGTCCAGAAATGGAGCATACACAGAACAGTTTCCTTGAAATGCACCATATATATATATAAGGGTGAGTTACAGAAGTATATAAAAGTCATTGAAATGGCCTGCATAATTTATTTGTCTTTAACTGTTCATGAATAATGATAATATTGTATCTCAGACCAGCAACAGTAAAATCTTTATCTCCCACTGTCCAAATAAAAGTTGATGTTTATAAACTATCTGCACACACACACAGCCCCCACGTACGTAGCAAAAACCAGACGAGAGATAAATTCGAGAGACAAATATGGAAAACTGCAAATTACTGCTGCAATCCCTACAAAATAAATGTGTAATTCTTATACTTGCATACATATTTCACAGTTTAAACTATTCATTGCCCCTTTAGGTCAGTTGCCCTAGAACCAGGATTACATTTGAGTGTTCCAAGAAGACAAGAAGTTCATAGCTCAGGATGAATCAGGTCCTTAAATCATGGAGATATTTTTGAATCTGTAACACTCAGTCTGGCCCAATCCTTAGTATACCATTTGTATGTGAAGCCCGTTGAATAGGTTTTGCATTGTAGGTAGGCTCAAACAACTGTCTCTCTTTGTCTATGCCCTGCTCTCCATGACTGCTCGCCATAAGTGCTCACCAGTTATAGTCAGGGAGTTGACTGTTTGTCAAGGTGTTCGCATGTGTCCAAATGAGTTGTGATGAGTCTATTTGAATGATTCCAGTGCCTTTCTCCAAGTAGCCCTTCCTCCATTCCAGTTATTTGTTGCCACCACCTTTAATTTTAAAAGGCACATTGTAAAAAAGAAACAAAGTGCAAGTTTGAGACATTTGAGCTGGAACATAAACGTTAGGTGTGCTTTTAATGTCTGTCTGTGTACCTGGCTAATAATAAGTTCTTATGCAAGTGCAAAAAACAGGCAATGCATATTCCCTACCTTGCAAGCCCAAACTCACGCTGAGCTTGCGCTGGCGGGAGGAACTGAATTGCCTCCTCATGAGGCAGGAAGAAGAGGACACCGGTGCTGCGAGAAGCACAGTGCCAGGCAGGGGGCAGAGCCAGCCTATTTAGGCTCACCTCCCGCCCTCTGCTGCAGCAGTTCTCTTGTGTGCTTGCTTAAGACGGAGCACGAGGACTGTGCTGCTGGTAAGAGACCTTCAGCCTTACTCAACAGCAGTGTTACGTCGGCGCAGAGACCCATGACGGGCAGGCAGGTTTGAAATGCCGGTAGCAGTGGTGGATCAAATCAGACAGCGGCAGCGACTGTGGGGGGCATCGGTGAATTTGGGTAGCTATGGCGGCAGTGCTGAGGGGCCTGACGAACGCCGTGGCTTGATCTTCAATGTGGCACAAACTGGCAGTTGTACAAGTCGCGCGGCAGCAGCACAGTTTCCTGGCGGCACAGTTCCTGTATACATAAGCCTTAGTCTCTGGGGAGGGAGCCTCCGGTGGTTTTCTCCCTCCCCGCCCCGATCCATGGACAGGTTGGGATTAGATGCTTCAGTCCCAGTAAGGCTGCTTCAGTCCCAGAAGCCCCGTGATTGATTTCACCCCCACACCTCCCGGTAACCCTTAGCAGGTAAATAGGCCTGGCTTGGTCTTGGGGAGGCCGGCTTTTAGAGGGTGGTGGCCATTTTGGGCAGGAAGAAATGGCGGCCGTTTTCAGGATTTGAAGCGGCGGCCATTTTAGATCTTTCTTTGGTGGCTATCTTAGGCCTTTCCCTCAGGCAGCCATTTTAAGGCTTATGCCGCTTGAGGAGAGACATGGTTCTCCTCCTGATGTGCTTCTGATACACCTTGGTGGTAATGACTTGGGTCTGATAAAAGGTAAGGCCCTACTCATTCAGGCTAAGGCGGATTTGGAAGACATTGCGGACCAGTGGCCTGTGGTGCAACTGGTCTTGTCTGCGATATTACTGCGCCAGGTGTGGCATAGCCTAGGCGATCCTAAGTGCTTGGACCAGGCAAGGTGGAATGCTAACCGGCAGCTTCAGAATGCCATGGAGGGTGGCTTGGGCATCTTTTTGTTGCACCCTGATATGTGGGTCGAGTTAACCTTTCTAACAAGTGCAACAACATTTTTCTTACAGATCTGAGGTGAGGGGTCTTGGTGGAGTTGGATCACTCGGTGGGGGTCAAGGCCTAAGCTGAGGCTTGACCTTTGCTATGGCGGGGTAGCGCGATCAGGATGTGAAATGGTGAGCACCTGGGCATTGTTATAAGGAACTAAAGGATCCTCCAGAAACAACTTTCAGGCCTTTGCGGCTCAAGGCTGGGAAGGTGTGATCTTCCTTGGAACAATCTGGCCAGGCTACCTTACCAGGCCTTTGTGGCTTCTGGGGTGGTGGGCCAGGGGTTCTATTGAATATGCCAAGCCTCTGGTCAAAAGCTACCTAGTTCCTGTGCAGGGCAAGCAGCCCCCATAAAAACAGCCTAATAATGGTGCCACGTTAGTTAAAGGTTAGTGAAAAGGAGGGCCAATATTAAAACCTTTCCATAAAAAAGGTACATGTATTTATTGAATAAAGTGGCCCTTGTTAAATCCAAATTGGTGTCTGTCTCTTCATTCCAACTGAGGGGGCAATGGTTATTTGAAGGATACATCTTCTAGAGCTAGCACAGAGAACAGATGAACTGAAAGTGATCGTAGAAGCTGACCCAAAATGACCAAGACCACAGGAAACACTACCACTTCTCCAGTAAATGAGATAATTTCTTTTGTGTAGCAGGCCAAAGCAGCTGCAAGTGCAAAGCTGCTTGCTGCGGTACCATACTAATCATAAAATTCACAAGAGAACCTTGAGGCAAACCAATCAGGCAGAGCTGTAACAAGGGCAAGGCAAGTGAGGTACTTGCCTTGGGCATGCAAAGCTGAGGGTTGCAGAGAAAGTATATCGTGACTAAAATAAAAGTTGTGTTAAAAATACTCTTATCATTTCTGTATTTACCTTTTTACCAAAATAACTACTATGAAAGTATAGGGGAAATACTTTTCTATTCTTGCCTCAGGTGCAAAATTAACTAGTTATAGCTCTGCCATCAGGCATTCGCCTCACGTGTAATCAAGAGAAGAAGAAGAAGAAGAAGAAGAAGAAGAAGAAGAAGAAGAAGAAGAAGAAGAAGAAGAAGAAGAAGAAGAAGAAGAAGAAGAAGAAGAGGAAGAAGAGACACAAGGGAACCTTTCCCCCCTTCTGTCCTTAAGGGTTTGAAACCCCAATGGGTTTCCTTATGTTCGGATGCATTCAAGGCTGCATTGTTTTATGTGGCTGCCTTGGTTGCATTCTTTGTGGCCCTGAGAATCAGTGAACTGGTGGCTCGATCCCGACAGGACAGATTGGGCTATGCTTCGTGCATGGGAGATGTTCAGATTAATGGGGATAGCCTGCAAATTACAGGTAGGTGTTCCAAGACAGACCAATTACAGAAAGGGGTCGTGATTTCAGTGGGTCCTTGTTCTGATTCAGACCTTTGTCCGGTCATGACACTCAGTTCATATTTGGAAGGTATGTTCACGAGGCAAGTACCCTTGCTGTGGAGCTCTTAGCATACCTACCACATGTAAGATACTCATGCAGTCAAGAGCCCTGGAAGAAATCTCAATCACCTCTGCTTAAGCTAGGAGCCCTCATGTATACACACTTCTTAACTGCCGGGGTAATTTTTTTCTTCACTGTCTTCCAGTCAAATACACCTTTCACCCTTCTGTTGGGAAAACTATTTATCCTTATGCTTTGAAAAGATTGCAGAGAGAGGAAAATAAAGAGGGCAAAATTCTGGAAATCCCAGAAAGGCCTGGTCACATGGGGAGGCCAAGGAGCTGGCCATGGTGTTGATGGTTTGTAGCTATTAGTGGCCACTTTGCAGTCAGTAGTGGAGTGCATTAACTATGTGTCAATCATTCTTCTCCCGCAAAAGGTGCAATAAGAGAGCAATCTTTAGCAGATCTACTCAGAATTATGCTTAGGAATATTCAGTGTGGCTTACTCCTAGGTAAGGATTCGTAAGCTTGCACTGTAAATCTACTCATAGGATGAAATCTTTGAATTCTTTTTAAAGAAAAGGATCTGTCTGTAAAGTACATTCAGTTCTGTAATACTGGGAACTTTATTACAGCACATTAGAACACATGACATAGAAAGCCACAACGTAACCTAATTTTTGTCTGACCCAAACCCTTAATTTTTTTTGCAACTCACTCATCTCATTTCTTTGATCACAAGAAAATGTCTAATATTAAATTATAACAACAGCAATCAAAGTCATGGGGAGTGAGAGGATTCTCAATTGCCGCCCATGTACCACTCTCGATTTCACCAGGGGAAGAGATTGAGAAGCACATCAATTCATATAACTTCCTCCCAGTGCCCCATTGTCTTTTCAGGATTTAATGATGCTGAAGTGTCTCCATGATTAAAATTTAAAGGCTTCCAAGTAACCAAGTAATTTGCCCAAAACTCCTTATCCAGCACTCACCACAAAGACTCTGATTTTAATACACTATTAATCAAGCTCTAGCCTAGTTTACTACTGATACTTTAAATTGCAGAAGAACTAACTTCATCGTTCATACACTATTATGTGTTTTTTTTAAAAAAAACAACAACACCTTTTCATTGATCATATGTGAAGAATCCTCCCCCATTGGACAAATAGCAGATTGCTGGCAGTGAAACAATTTATAAAATATATATTTGGTGTGCATTTGCTGAATTCATTCTACAGATTTTGTTTTGGGGGTTTTTTTTGCATTATTTCTATGCAATGAAATATTTGGCTGCAACCATTATGCAAAAGCTAAAGTATGAGTGTGCGCTTTGAAGTATGCAAGCATACAAGTTCGGTCAAAAAAATCTGGACAGATTTTGGTGAAATTGTTGGTCCTCCAGTGTTGGGTGTGAAGTTTTAGTACACTGCCTGTCACAAAGATTGTTATTAAAGCTAAGCAAACAAGATACAGGGTTATCTAACTGGCTGCCATCCATTATAAAGTCATGGAGCATGCAAACAGAAATTACTGAGTCTGTACCTGAGTAACAGTGCAATCCTAAACAGAGTTACATCTCTCAAGGCCCATGTAAGTTAATGACTTGGAAAGTTGAACATCTCTTTAGGACTGCACTGTGAAATACACAATGGTAGCTGATAGATCCAAAAGTGGAGTTACTAACAGTACAATCCTAAACAGAGTTACAGTTTTCTAGATCCATTGAAGTAAATGAGCTTAGAAGGACACAATTCTTCTCAGGATTACACTGTAAGTGCCCTCCACACACTCTGCTAAGCTATGTTCTTATCACAACTTTCCTCAGCTATACAGTCAGAAGCTCCTTCAACTAGCTCATCTCCATTCATAGAAGTTTCTACTTTCAGCTGAAGTAAATAGAAGATCCTGACCCCACTGTAAGCAGCTTGTTCTTTTCTTAGGTGGTTACCATGGTTGTGGTTTTGCCCTTTTTTCTCTGTGGCACGTTGCTTTCAAGAGCTTCCTGGGAGCTAGGACAAGGGTGTGGAGACTACAGAGAAGGGTGGGGGTTGTTGGAGAGGATGGCCCTTTACTTCCATCACTGGCACAAGGCTCACAGCTCAGGGAGGCTCGCAGCTTACCTGACCTCTACCTCTGGTGATGTCAAAATGTCCAGGCAGATCCAATCAATTTTATGTTTCACTGCTTCTGACCAACTGCTGTAATGAAATTACTATAAAGGTAGTGAAATTCTGTGCTTTGGTGTGTTCAGTCAGGCAGAAGAATATGCTTTTGTTTTGACAGATTTGATTCTAGCAAATGCATGTATATATTTTGTCACGCCCTGCATGACCAGAACAAATTTTACCTTGGCAAATATGTTTTTATATTCAGTATATTCTGATACCTGTCCTCTAGTCCCTCTAGCATTTCAAGGTGGGATCCACCTGCCAAGCACAAACCCTTCCAGGCAATGGGGAAGGGGACTCATAAGAGCCACAGATGGCATGCCAAAGAGTCATGTATGGCTCCCAAGCCTATGAGCAAGTATCAGTGTTTTAATCAGGGCTTTTTTGGTAGAAAAAGCCCAGCAGGAACTCATTAGCATAATAGGCCACACCCAACAGCAGAAACCTATTAGCATATTAGGCCACACCCTGACAGCACAGCTCATTTGCATATTAGGCCACACCCCCATGTTACCAGAAGTGTGTTCATCCAGCCACACCCACCTTTTGCTTCTTATTCTGTTTACCCAGGGCTTTTTTGTAGCAGGAACTCCTTTGCATGTTAGGCCACACACCCCTAATGTAGCCAATCCTAATGAGTTTCTGCTGTTGGGTGTGGACTATTATGCTAATGAGTTCCTGCTGGGTGTGGCCAACTTGGAAGCCAGCCGGAACTCCGTTCCTGTGCGTTCCTGCCCAAAAATAGCCCTGGTTTTAATGCAAATTGACTCATGCACAGGACTGAGGTAAGCACCTAACCAGGATTCCAGTGTAGCTCTGTAGTGTTGGGTAGCACCACCCTTTGGTCAGAGAGACAGCAGTATAGGGGAGATGGGAGATGGAGTGGGAGAGGGAGGGAGGGAGAAAAAGACAACACACAAACTGGGATTTATTACTTATATCTAACAGTCAGAAGTTGTTGCATGGACCATGTTTTCTTATGACAGATGAATGCAGCCAGATTTGCAGGTTGATACTTTTGCGTTGCATCCTTTAAAAAAAAATCAGTTTCATATAGTGTTAGCACTTTGCTACCTTGTAGACCAATTGATTTACCCCAAAACTTCCTCAGTGCTTGCAAACTGGCTGGCCTAGCTCACTCTGTGTAAACATGTGCATTCTTCCCCCAAATAAATGCAATAAACAGAATCCAATGAGAACGATTAAAGATACCTTTTAAGACAGAGTGGAAATGTAATTCCGCAGAAGTACATTACCTTTTCACTAGTCTTGCAATGTTAACCAATTCTTTTCTGTCAACTGGCAATTTTTTGGCAGATCCCTTTTGCATGATTCATGAAGGACCAGTAAAAGGCTAATTGTTCAAATTAATTTGCGTAAATGACTAAGCAAGAGATAACAAAATTACATCTGCACTTGTTTGGCAAAGATTCAATAGCAGCGGCCCCGGACTGCCAGCTGCTTCCAGACAACACTCTTGCAGAAATTAAAAGCTACAAATATTAATTAATACACTTTTTTTGGTACGTTAATTTGCACTGAAAGGTTCCGGGAGTGCAAAACTGCTGAGAAGATGAACCATGATAATTAGAATTAATGGGATGGATGCATGTTTTTTGCAGCTGAAGTTTTAAAAAAACTATGAATGGAACTGGGAACTTGGAGCTGACATTCTCATAAATCTCTATGATAATGCAGCTATTAGTATTAGAAGGATTAAGTACTGTGGCTCCAATGTTATCCATCACATGACACGTTGTATCCCATCTGTCATTGAAGCAACTAAGACATGATAGCTGTCCTTGAGGAAACCGCCTGAAAAGCTTTGGGAATTTAAGGAATTGCCAGGCTGAGTGTCGAACTACAAAATGAATAGCTCAAACCTCTGACTCTCAAATAGAAATAATGGCCAACACTCGATACTTGTCAGCTTAGCGTTTTAACAAATACTCTCACTTGCAGCATCTGTATTTAAGTTTAGGTAAGCAGTCTAAATTATAGATACATCAGAGGGGAAGAAAAACTGCCAAACACCCATGAGTTTGTCTCTAATTCATGGCCACATTATGCATTTGATTTTTCCTCAAGAACACATATTAAAGATTGCATTATCAATTTCACTTGATCTTCCATGGTCTGATTATACAAACAGGAAAGGATTAAAATATTTCCTCTGTTATACACCCATCTGTTTTGAAGGTGCAATGTTATAAGTAATGTATTTGTAATTATACAAGAAATGTGGGCAACATTATTTGTGGCTATGTCTTTTATGATATGTTAAAAGTTAGAAATTAAAGCAATATCTGTGTTGTTTTGTTTTTACAAAAAAAAACTATCAGTAAACATATTTCATTAATGATTTTGGTAATCTGACAATCATGTAATGAACAGGTGGCATTAAAAAAGGAAGATTCCATTATTTTAACTTTGCTGTTAAAACATTCACTGCATTCAGCAAGCTCATTGCCACCCTAAACAGAGTTCCACCTTTCTATCTCCATTGAAGTCAATAAGCTTAGAAGGATGGAACTTTACTTAGGGTTTCACTGTCAGTGTTGTAAGAAAGAAGAAACACAGTAAGAAACAAGTGTTAGGGAAATACAAAACATAACTAGGGCAGGTCATATTCGGCACAAATCCAATTCCAACTACAAAAATCCAATTCCTTTGACCTTACTTCAGTTCTGCAGGCAAAGGAAGGATTGGGAGCTTGCATTATATAGAATTAAAATGAGACAAACAGAAGAGTGGCTTACTGATATTCAAGATATGTTTGAAATATAAATGTCCACAGCAGAGCTGATCTTATTACAGACATAATGCCAGAGTGGAAAGTGGAAAAAAAAGAGATAAAATGAAGGGCATCTGTACTTTGGACATGGAAACCAAGGCACATCAGAGATTGTTAATGTGATATTATTTTCAAAACATACTTTAAAAATAATTATGTTAAACAATAAACTATATTTTGCTAAACAAATCCCCTCAGCAGACACAAAAAGCAACCCCAGGAGCATTTTGGAGATGAACAGAGCACTCCTAAGCAGGACCATTCAGAATCCTATTTAGGTCTTTTCAGTGGGGCTTACTCCCAGGAAAATGTGTGTAGGATTGCACTGGAAAAGTGAAGTCCAGTGCAGAGTTACCCCAGTCTAAGCCAACTGACTCCAGTAAGGGTGGAACTCTGCTTAGGGATGTGCTGATAACCTTTCTGATATTTAGAGACCTTCTCTCCCATATACTCTGCCTCCTCTGCCATTCATTTGGTTGGATTCTAAGAACCACGGGTGGAGCTCTGCTTGTGAAATGTTGTAAAATGGATCTTTTCCCTTCAGCCTTCCCTCTGCAGAGCCAACCCCCTGCAAAGCTGCTCTTGTGAGGCTGGAGATCTTTGGAGGCAGCATGGGACATGGTGCTGGAGGTGGTAGCTCCAGGAAGAAACGTGTAGACATCTCAGATACCCCTGCACAAGAACAAGGGCCTTCTGTACACACAAGAACTAGTTTGGATCCAGCTGTATTTTTAAAAATTAAACAAGAAAAATTGGTATAATGAAGCAATGATGTAACAATGCACAATTTGTACTTAATATCAAATGAAGTTCCTCAAAACAGCATCTTTACTGCAGTTCCTCCACATGGCAACCACAATGTGCAGACCCATGACACAAAGATAACTTATTCAAATAATAATAATAGTGTCCATGTCGCTTCTTGCAACTCTCTGGGATGACAAACCACATGGTGCCATAGTTAGCATATTATAGCTTTTGTAATCACTTTATAACCAACAGACAAGTGAAGTAAAAGAGAAATGAATCAGCAGCACCAGGCAAGGTCAATATTTCTGATGCAAAAATGGTCTCTCAGGTCCCAGTGATAATTGCTTTTAATTTTCCATGCTTCCCACTAGTAGCTTGGGGAACCTGACAATCAGAGCAGGGGACACTGTTTGCCTTTTGTAATGGTGAAAAGACCTTGGGAGCTAAAGTCGACATGGACAACTATATTCACTCCCTGCATCCCATGGTGGATTCTAATACTGGCTTCGTTATTGTTCTATCAGAACATCAGTGGAAAAGCGTTCATGGAAAAGGAAAAGAAATTTACAGTGCAATCATAAGCAGAGTTATAACCTTCTAAACCATTGACTTCACTGGATTTGGAAGTGCGTAACTCAGTTTAGGATGGTATGGTTACCTGAACATTTTGGAAAGGTGCTAAGAGTTGGTTTTAAGTGAACTAGTTGAACTAAACCCAACTCTTAGCACCTTTTCACAGGGTTCAAATAAATTCCTTTTCTTTTTTCTGTATCACTCCCAAACATAATGCAAAATAGGACCTTATGGTCAAATATGTTACAAAGGTATACGTTTCCAAACTGCAAGTATATACTTTGGTTTTTGCACTATAATGTACCAGTTCACGGAATAATGTCCATACTTCGATCTCTGTCTCTGATAACCTGGTACCTTCATTATATTGGTGCAGATCAACTCTATTGTAAACCAGCATAAGACTTCTTGCAGGAAATGGTTTTTGAAATAATTATTGAGAGAACCATGGAACCTCTGTGTCATTTTGTTTTTGAATTAGCTTTAAATTTAAATTAAGGGCTTCTTTTGCTGTATTTTCTGCCATGCAACATGCATTATTTTGAGTGGATTATTTGTTCATATTCCCATTTTTTCATATATAAAATAGGTTACTTGTCTGGATAGACTTCCAAGCTCCTTTGAGATCACTTCTCAAATAGCTCTTACAACTATACTGAAATTTGGATAAATCCAGGCTCTTGGATACACTGCTATTTCATGGCATTGCATCAGTTTCTCAATATGGCATGGAATTCCTTTATTCGTGAACATAAACTAGGAGTGATAGAACCTGCCCTAGGTTAGCTTACTCTATATTTCTGTTATTATTTGTACTATCATGAAAGGAATATCGGGAACGGTATGTAAAGATCTTAATCTTCCCCATCATTTCAAGGAGACTGCCTATGGTCATTCCAGTTAGATTTGCATCCAGTAGCACCTTAGATTCCAACAGGATTTTCAGGGAATAAGCTTTTGAGAGTCAAAGCTCCCTTCCTCAATTCTTTGTCTCACAAAAGCTTATACCCTAAAAATCTTGTTGGAATCTAAGATGCTACTGAACTCAAATCTAATTGTTCTACTACAAGACAGCTACCTTCTCAAACTGTGGTCACTCCTAAATACTTTCCCCTTCCTCAATTCTTTGTCTCACAAAAGCTTATACCCTAAAAATCTTGTTGGAATCTAAGATGCTACTGAACTCAAATCTAATTGTTCTACTACAAGACAGCTACCTTCTCAAACTGTGGTCACTCCTAAATACTTTCATTCATTTAATTCCATTATTAACACTAATTTTTAAAGATATAAACATGATATGTGGTTCAAAGAACTGCACAATTCAGCTCCCCACTGGCCACTGAGCCAATGGTGGCTGCAGGTGGAGGCCGTTTTGCCCCCTTCAGAGGAAGAGACAGGATTCCGGTGATGTCTAGCATCATGGCATTGCAGCACATGGGTGGAGC
>NW_015164682.1:49720-63209 GCF_001447785.1 Gekko japonicus
ACACATCACCACATGGCTCCCCTTTGAAGTTAGGTCTAGAATCTGAATATCGTCCCCTCCCCTCAAGGTATAGCGTCACAACCTGTGAACCTATGGCATAGGAAAGGGGACGGTTTTCTAAGGGTTTATGGCCATAAGCCAAACCCAAAAACCTAGCTTTTAAAAGAGGAAACACAGCCTTTGTTCACTCTCTCTCTCTCCGGTTAGGGTTAGGTTAGAGCACCCCTCCCTCCTGTAACTTAAGATGCAGCCCGCTGGCCAGTATGCTAGCAAGAGAAAAACCCCCCCTCCACATTAGACGACCTAAGCTCTGCTGCAGGAGACACTCTCGGGTTTCCTTTGGGAGTGCACACCAAAAGGAAACACACACGTGGCTGGTTTATCTGCCCGGGTGAGAGAAGAGTCCCTGGCAAGACCTGGCGTTCCTGTGGAGCTCCCACTAGGAAGAATCTCTTCAACAAAGGATCAGATGAGTATGATATCACCCCTCTATGTCTGACCCCATTGTTTGTCTGAAGTTATTAATTTTCATACTGAAATGCTTTCTAGTAACTGATGTAACTAAAGGAATCTTGAATGAATCTATGAGTATATTTGTTTTTGTATGCTTGAGAAATACTTAGTAAATACTGCATTTATTCATTAACCCTGGTGTCCTGTCCCTTTGTGGAAATAGGTTTGTTTGTTTCTGACTAAAATCTCTGTATACAGTTGATCAGCCAAGAACTCTGTGGAATATCCTCAAAACCAGAGGATTTTCCGTCACAATAGGCGTTGTGGGGCCAGCCATTCAATGGCTATGGAGTTGGAGGTCATGGTGCTACAAGTCTTATGTTTGTCTGCTTAATACTTTATAAGACTGTTTTCTGCTGTTAATGGTGTTTTCTTTCGAGATTTGGCCAGCTGCTGTGAGAGGTGAAGAGTCACCATTTGCAGCCACAGTATGGACTTTTGGGTGGCGTACTGGGCCAGAAGGAGGTCTATTAGTTCACATTTGGAGCTCAATGTGTTGGCTACAGTCGGGGTGATGTGGATCATCCCACTGTTATTTGAAGGGAGATGGGATCCTCTGCCTAAGGTATTGTTGATCCACTTGGGTGGGAATGATCTTGGCCTCGTGGAACGGAAGGCCCTGGTGATTCAGGCAAAGGCTGACATGGAGCTCATCAAGATTGGGTGGCCTGGTGTGGAGATCATGTGCACCTCATTTGCCATGTCAGCCAGTGGCAAGCCAGAGATATGGCTTGCACAGGGGGGAAGGCAGGTTGCCCAATATATGGCAAGGAGGTGGTTTGGGGAAACCTCTGGCCTTGGCCTATTTCCACACTTGGGTGTAAATAAAAGGTGTAAATAAAGTGGCCCTGAATTAAACCCAATCTTTCTCTTTCTTCCAACTGGAGGGGCATTGAGTCTTGTGTACCCAATGTGTACTCGCAAGTCTTATGTGTCTCTAACAGGAACCTTTCATGTCACGCAACATGTGCCCTTTGAGACTCAGGGGATTATTTATGATAAGACAAGGGTTTGCTACTGAATGAAAACGTTTTTTAAAAAACAACAACACTAGGAGTATACAACTCCTTGAGCCTACCACATATAACTCAATGATGATTTTCAGGTCAAGATCAGACTCCACTAGGGTAATCTCACCCTCTGTTTAAACAATGTGGATCATCCTGTTCAGAGCTTTACAGTGAAGTGGTGTTGGGTACTGATGTCTGAACACTGGCATAGTAAAATAGATATAACTCTTCTCTGCTTCATTCTAAAAACAATTCATTCTCATCTCACCCTTTTTTCAAGGATCTCAAAGCAGTGTTCATAGGATTCCAGAGAGTGTGTTCACCAGTTCCTAGCCAAGCCAAAGCCATTAGAGACAGAATTACATCAGACATTTTGGGAAAAAGTTAAGATAAACAGTTAATCTTAATGTGAGTGGCTGGTCCCCCCCCTCACACACACACTCTGAAATGAATGTCTTAATTGATGTATCTTTTTTTGTGTGTGGATTGGTAAGCACCAGGATAAATCTAACAACCAAGGTTTGATCAACATAGCAGACATGTTTCTTGCATGAACACCACGTCTCCCGATGAATACTGTAAACTGTGAAGGAGAGACACAAGTAAGCATACCTAGTAGCTATATGCCAGGAAGCTGTAATTGACAGTAACTTCTACATACATTGAATGTTTACCGAAATTCACTCTCCCTTCACCTTTTGAAATGATCTTTGTGGCAAACACTACAGGAAGTGGCATAATGCCTACAGCACGAATTGGCTCTGACATGGACTTCTGACACGTCTAACAGCCTAGTTTAGCCACTTCAGCTAAATTCAAAGCCTGTTCCTGGCAAGCTGATCAAATTCTGCTTTGGTCTCCAGGAAATCTCATCCCACCCACATCATTTCCATTGTGGGGACTAATGAACACTACTGTGTCCATTGGCCAAAATGCCCTGTAGCATTCCTCAGCAAGGACTAGAATAATTGTTGGCTTTATTTTTAAATGCTAACACAACTGCATTTTCAGTTGGGTAAGCTGATTGTGGCTCAATGATAGACAGAAGGTCCAAGGTTCAGTTTCCCAGCATCACAAGCTAAAAAGATCAAATAGTAAGTGATATGAAAGACTTCTACTTGAGATCCTGGAGAGCCGCTGCCAGTCAGAGTAGATAATACTTATACCGATGTACTAATGGTCTGACTCAGTATAAGGCAGCTTCTTGTGACTGTGTGTGTTAGCACAACTTTGGTGCACCAAGAAGTGTTTGACAGTACATGACAAGTGATAACTTCTTTTATGCAAGAAGCAGAGAGATTAAAGTCAGGTGTCCTGTCTTACAAGTGGCTCTTGATATAGTGGATCAACAAAGGACTGGGCATTGATTCTGTATCAGTCACAACACATTCTGTCACTAAAAGCTACTGGAAATATAATAGATAATAATAAATATACCAGATTGACAGCCTTGAAAAACAACAATGTTCAGAACAGATGTAACAATTACTTCAGCGGTCTGAGCCTCCTCATAGAGTACATATATATTTAGTTCCATTCTTTGAAAGACAATATCAACAAACGAGGGTAGGCATAAGTCTATGTCCGGGGCTTTACATTTTTGCATCAGACATTCTAATTCCCCCCCCCCTTTTAACTGATGGGGAGACCAAGAGCTTTCAAAATGTGTTGCTAATTATACGTCTCATCAAAGACTCAACACTTATGCTCGTGATGAGCTCAAAGCACTTGTCTACCAGACACCTATCCCCTCCATGGACTCATACTTTTTAATAGTCTCTTATGTAAAGATAGCCGGGTGCTTAAATATTTCTAAGTCTAGCAGTTTAGAAGATTTTAAAGTATTTTTAATGCAGAATAGATTTTTTTTGTCTCTCTCTGTGTGCTCTTATCACTCAAGAAAACCTTCACTGATTTTCTCCCTCCCTCCCACCCTCCCTCCCTCTTTTTTTAATTAAAAATCCTTTTGGACTCTGAATGCCAAGTTTTAGCCCAGAGGGAATTTTTTATTACAGATCTAAACCCCTGAAAATCAGGGTCTATGTAGTGTAGAGCCTGATAAACCCTTAACTGTGACACGACTCGTGAGGGCAGCTATAATATCTGATGACAAAACCGACAGATTATTTCCGATGAGGACGGGGAGCCCTTTTTTTTTGTTCTTAACTTGACCCTGAGGACATGTCATAACATTTGTATTATCTGCAATAAAATGTCAACTACGCGGCTGTAAGATTGTTAAAGCTTGGAGTTAAAGCATTTCATTTAGCATCTCTACCGTTTTCAATTTAAAAAATAAAAAAGACTGTAATTTCTTACTGGACAGTCCTGACTTAGTGCTGTTCTGATTGATCACAGCAGTTGCTGGGGACAACAGCTATAGGAAAAGAAATTTGGAGAGATAAAAGGATGGTCTAAACTGCAATGCCAAAGACCTCTTGGCCAAAGCAAGTCTGGAACAGCAACAAGGGGGGAAAAATCAAAAAGACTGGTCTGCTTTCACTAGAACTTCCCGTAACGCAGAATTTTGCTCCAACGTCTCAGCTAAATGGAGGTTGTTTCGCATTTGAAGACCAGCTTATGAGATAAAATATCAATATTTGCCATCCCTTATACTTATATGTAGTATTTCTCAGACTACTGATTCAATTAAAGAAATTGCTTTATATAATTCTAGCAAAGTCAACAGCTTAACTTTCATTGCTGTTTCTGTACTGATGTTCCATGTTGGACATTGTGACCATAAAAACTCTATTACATTATCTTTAAATGATACCATTTCTTCTCAGAGTTGCAATGGAATCTAGAAGGTTAACAGGACCAGCAGATTCAGACAGCTTCTCTGGGTTGCCCTGGAAAATGATCTGGAAACAGATATTGGTACAGAATATAATGGCAACATTGAGGGTTTCCGGGTATGGGGATAATTTCTTGCTAGCATTAGAACAACTGCATTGGCTTCTTATATTCTTCTGGACTGAATTTAAAGACCCGGTTAATACCTTTAAATCCCTTGACAGATTCAGAGCAGGATATCTAAAGGGCTTCCTTCTCCCATGTATTGCTGTCCACCCTTTGAGACAGCATGTCTGTTTGAGACTCCATGTTCTGCCTCCCATTTTCTACTTCCTTCCTTTTACAGAGTTGAGGTTGGTAACAGCTAAACACAGGCCCCTTACAGCTGTGGCACCCTGAGCTTTGGAAAGCCTTCCTTCTAAATGCACACTTGGCAACAAATTTGTTGCTCTTTTGGGGTCCAAGTAAACACTTATTTATCCTCCCAGACGTTTAAGTCTGCATCGTATTTTTCCTCCATTGTACTTTTGATTGTAAGCCTGCTGATTTAATTATGACAGCAAAATTGCTGGTTTTAATGTTTGTCTAGCTTTATTTTCTGTTGTTTTAATGTTTTCATGAATGATATTTTATTATTGTGATTTTAAGTGTCTTAAGCCCTAATTTGGATGGCCCAGGCTAGCCCTATCTTGTCAGATCTCAGAAACCAAGCAGGGTCAGTGCTGCTTAGTATGTGGATGGCACATCATGAAGGAAGTCCAGGGTTGCTATGCAGAGGCAGCATGGCAACACCTCTGTTTATCTCTCGTCCTGAAAACATTGCATTATTGGTTGCAGCTTGCTGACACTTTCCACCAGTTGTTTTAAATATGTTGTTAGCAGCAGAAACCAGCTTTTTGGTTGAGGCTTAGGATATTTAACTAAACTATGTTATACAGATGATGATTTAAAAAGTTATCATACAATATTCTGAGTATTTGAAAGTTTCATGACGTGGTGTTTCTGCAGAAGAGGCTTTTTCTGCCCTTCAGTGGAAAGAAGATTCCTGCATGGTAGGACAATAAGGCCCTATGAATGATTCCTTCCTGATCATATGAAACATGTGAAGTATATTTGCTTTGTTTTTCTTCTTTCAATAAAGTTATTTTAGCAATGAAAGTCAACTTTGCACTGATCACCATATGCAAATCCTTGCAGGGAAAAAAAAACGTGGTGCAATTAGCAAAGGCCTATTTCTTTTTCATCAAAGTAAACCTATGATATGGTAAAAACGAAGCTTTATTATTTCCCTGGAGATAAAATACTTCATTTACTTGTGCAACTTCATAATTTTTTTTTGTACATTTCAAAACTTCAATAGTTGCCTTCTTGTAATATTTCAGCTTTTAAGCTGTTTTCTTGCCTCAATGAGCTCACATAAGATACATCTGAAAGCTTTAGTACAAATTTACTTGGAATAAAGTCTTCAATTCATTTTCATGGCACCAAAAAGACAGCTTTAATAACTGCAATGACAAATAAACTGGAAATCATTCCAGGCCTTTTCACTTAACTGACAAGTAGAACACTCTCATAATGAGCCGCAGGTTTTACGTTTTCTCTTTGACCATAATAGCTTCATTTAAGAGCGTCAGACCCTGACACTTCATCATTTATCTACATTATTTCTCATCTTCTTTCAAATAAATTATGGAATACTAGACTGAGCACATAAAAACAAAGTGACTTGTTATCTGTAAACAGCAAGATAAATTGTCCAGAAGTTCCTCATTTAGTTCCTTTTAAATTTAAGGGCAAGTTATTGGTTGTACCTTTTTTAAAAATTTCACCCCTTCATCTCTCATTCCCAATTTTCTCTTTTCTTTTCTTCTCTTCTCTCTCTCTCTCTTTTTCTTGCATTTTTACAGCCATCTTATTTTTCTTGCCAGTGGCCTTTGTGCACTCATCCAAAGCCTGATGGTAGTGCAAAATGCATAACATAATTCCATTATCTAAGGTTGGCCAGTATAGCAGGGATGGGAGGAGGGAGAAGGAGGTGCAAATCAAATAATTTTACACACATACTCCTTCCCATCTGTAAAATTCCTTTTCTGTAATGTATTTTGTCACCCTATCAAAGGGGACACACCCGGTGTAATGAGCAGTGGATCTGGAACAGCTTTGAGCCTTTAGTGAGTTCCCCTGACCCTACAACCCCCTCTCCTCTCACACTGCACACATTCTTGTCTGAAAGTAGAGCTAAATGTCCCACCAAGTTCACATTTATTTGAAGAATGGTACTGTTTAGGACCTAATTAGCAGTATTTGCCATGTTTGCATGTTAATTATTAGTAGTGATGGGCAATAATCAAGAAGGTTGGGTAGTTTGATTTAGTAAGTCTTCCATCACCTCCCATATGAGACTTCCAAAAAACATTCTGCATGTTTTGTGCAACTGGCCCTCCCCAAAGTTTTCTATCATCATTTCAGTTTAGTTTCTAAAAAATACTAATTATAGTACATCTCTCACCTTACTGCATTAACTGGTGCATTTATAGCAGTTTCCCTAATGATTCCACAACTGTAAATGCAGAATTGGGAAAGAAGTTGGGAGACTCAGAAGGGAGAGGAGAAAAATGGTCATGAAGAAGGGCATCCTTGAGTCCACCCTTCCAAAATCTTGGAGCTGGGTCCACAAAGTATCTAAGGCTCCCCCAGGATTGCCATCCTCAAGGGGGAGCCTGGCACTGTTCCAAAATTACAACTGATCTCCACACTACAGGGATCAGTTATCCTGCTGGGAATGGCAGCTTTGGAGGCTGGTATCTATAGAACTACATCCCTGCTAAGTTCCTTCACCTCTCCAAACTCCACCCCCTCCAGGCACCACTCCCAAATCTCCAGGAATTTCCCAAGGCAGAGTTGGCAACCCTAGGCTTCACCTATGTTACAGCTACTCTAGCTAGAAACATAAACTTCTACAGTCTTACCTGTGGTTTCTCACTCTTTGTTGTCAGGTGTGATGTTCTGCAAATCCTGCATTGCATTCCTAAGGGCAGTATGGGGCACCAAATGAAGAAGTCAGGAATTACAAAAGTAAACACAGAGACAAAGTATTGGAGCAAAACAGGCCACAGCTTTATCGATTACAGCATTCAGAGCTTTTGGCACAGCATAGGGTAGGAAGGATCCAAACATTGAGCAACCTGAATGTCGGCCAATGAATCCCCATCCCAGCCTGCATACTGGGGGAACCAGGAATGACAAACAGGGGGTCCCGCAAAGGCACAAGCCCCCTGCATGGAACCCTTGCCACCTGGGAATGGAGCCAGGCAACATCCCCTGAGCTGGGCATGCCACTAAATGGCTCAACCCCCAAGACCCCATAAGGGGGTCCCCACCCAGGGAGGTGAGCACACAGGTGCAGCCTCCCCCCAAAATGGATCTGGCTCAATGCATAAAATGTCACAAGAGCTAGGCAGGCACCACCCTGTTCCTGCCAAAGCTCCTAACATTGTAACCAAGAAAGAATAGTATCCCGTACACCATGAAACCAAAGATCCTGACCCCAGCAGAACAGATGCATCCCATCAGCCTTACACAAAGCAGACAGCCTAAAAGAAATGTTCAGGTGACAGATGACTGAGCCACCAGCTGACTCCATGAAGCAAGCTACAGCCTTGCACCCCCCTTTTTTGCAGCATCAACCTTATCAGAGGTAACATCACCCCTCCAAGACCTCCTTTCTAGCAGTTCAGACTAGAATAATGAAATTTAAAGAAACTGAGAATGCAAGGTCTGCAAGTCTGTCAATATGGCCAAGGTGAAGTTGACCTCTTTTCAACCGGGCAGGTCATTATCCTCCAGCTGGATCAAAAGAGCATCTGGAGGGCATTGGTAGTGATGGTTGTGTCACTGTTGGAAGGAAGGCACCCCAATGCACACCTCTCTGTTTCATCCACATGATCCAGAGGCAGTCCTCCAGCCCCAACAAGGTCTCCCATCCTGAAGTGGAAGTGTAGGGACCCACCCAGTGCACGATGTTGCACCTGATGATCCAGATGGTCCTGTTAAGGCCTGATAAGACCTGAAAAAACTAAAAGATAGAAAAATGAGCAGAAAGAAGTACATGAGGGCAAATGTAGGATTGATTAGCTGAGGACCTCCAGTGGCCCACCAAATGAATATTTTCTGGGGACAGCCCACATTTAGTGGTACAGGTGGCAACACTGATCCAAAAGGAGTGCATGCCAAAATCTCCAGGGAAAAATCCAATGGAAGTGATCTCTGTCCTTAGGACCCTGGTGAATTGAAAGTGAGTGAGAAAAGAACCACTGGCCCGCAGAAAAAGAGGACCAGGCTCAGAAGTGCGTATGGATAGGTATTCCCTAGTGAGGTGCACAGTGCAAGGTTGACCAGACCCCGCAGATCTATGGAAATTGTGGGACCTGCACCCCTTCTGATCCGTCTTGGATTTTTAAAGGGCACCCACATGGTGGATCCTTGAATGTCCATATTGTATACCACCAGAGCCCAGCCAGAGCCATCATGCTTGGAAGTCACAACTAGCTCATTGCAATAGATGCCCCCCCAAAAGCCAGTGTAAAGGAGGCCCAAAATAGGCTAGTGTTGAAATCAGACCAGCAGACTGCTGGAAGCTGCTGCAAAAGTGCAGCCAGGACACCAAAGGTTATTAGTAGCCACTCATCTGGTTCCCAAGGGGAGAGCCTCCACCAACCTTTGATTGCCTTGTGAGCTGCAAAAGAATGGCTGGGGTCTGGATAGCCTTGAGCCTTGCTGAAGAAAGAAGAAGAGGAGAAGAGTTTGGATTTATACCCCAACCTTCACTACCCAAAGGTGTCTCAGAGCGACTTACAAACTCCTTTCCCTTCCCCTCCCTCCAGCCAGGTGCAAATGGAGGAGTGGGGAATCAAACCCGGTTCTCCCAGATTAGAATCCACACACTTAACCACTACACCAAACTGGCTCACTGGCAAATATATGTGAATATATGTGAAGATATGGCAGACAGGTGAATGGTCACTTGGGTGCCAGTCCCAAGGTCTCTGACACCAGCCAAGAGCACCCCCTGCCCATAGAGGAGGAGAAAGCCAGGAAGGCATCCACTGTCTTAGAGTATGAGCACCAGGTGGAGGGAGCAATGGAATACTCCCTGCATGATCAATCTATGCCAAGGTTCCACAGTTCCTCTGGGTTCACCTCCAGGGTCAAGATCCAAAACCTCTCCTGAAAGCGAGAGAAGGCATCTGCAATGTCATATTCATACCTGCAATATACTGTGCTGAAAAAAGAGATGTTACGTGACAAGCAAAGGAGGACAAATACTATGCACAAGATGCATTACCTGCTCAGAGCATGAGCTTTGCCAGCTGATGACCTGAACAACAGCCTGGTTGTTGCACCAAGAGTGAACCATTTATCTCTGAGTGCTTTGTCCCAGATGGAGACTGCTGCAAGTATTGGGAAGAATTCCAGAAAGGTAAGATCCCTCAAAATGCCTGACCTGTTAGGCCACTCCTTGGCACACCAACGACTTGTGAAAAATACACCAAACCCAATACTCCCTGAGGCATCAGAGTGAATCTGCAGGGAAGGGCCTAAGTCAAGGGGGGGGGGGGTTGTCTGATGGAAATGCCATTAAAGGATGATAGGAAAGTTAACCAGACAGACAAATCAGCCTTCATGCCCCTTGTGATACTAAAACGATGGTGAGAGGAACAAACCCCAGAGGTAGGCCAGATCAGACAGGTGCAAAAAGCACGCCCTGGTGAGACAACCCTGCAAGCAAAATTGAGGTGGCCCCAAAGGGCCTGAATCTCCTTGAGTGTATATTCCAAGACATGACTAGGGTGATAAATTTATCTTCAGGGAGTTGGGAGGAACCATGAACAGAGTCAAGCAAGATTCCCAGGTAAACCAAGATTATACAAGAGTCCTCCATCTTATCCTTCTCCAGAGGGACCACCAACTCCTCAGCTAAAGCCTGAAATGATGCCATGGGCATAGCATAAGTAGAACTAGCCGATGACCCCACAAACAAAAATTCATCCAGTTAGTGGGTGATGAAGGGGGAATACCTTAACTGCCCATTCAGAAAAGGGCTAAAAGCCTCGCAGGCTGCACGAGCCACTGAAAAGCCCATGGGCATTGGCTTGTCAGTTTACCAGGAGTCTTTAAGCTTTAACTCTAACAAGCAGTGATCAATAGGATGGAAAGTAAAAGCCAAAAAGTGGACTGTATATCTCACTTAGACATAACGGCACCAGGGCCACAAGTTCGGATAATATTAACGGCATTATCAAAAGACACATAATGTATAGAGCAGCATTCCTGAGGGATGGTCTTGTTAGCAGACAAAACTTTCCAGTAGGAGAGGTGGTCAGTCAAATGATGCTCACCTCCAGGGGAGACACCCTCAGATTTGGTAAAGGAGAGGGGCTAAATGGACCAGAAATCCAACCAGCAGCACACATCTTTAGCCACCTTAGCAGCTACAATATCTTGCAATTCACAGGCTGATTTTATATTACCAAATTCAAAAGAAACATGAGAACCTGTAAAAGGAATGCAGAAACCCTTACAAAGAAAGGACGCTACAGCTCAGTTGGGATAACACTCAAGCAACAAGTGGAGAAGACGTGGGCGAATGGGGGGGGGGGGGCCAAACCCAACCCTGAGTCAGTTCAGTGGGAATTATTTGGAGCTGGAAGTGGTGGCTGTACCGGTTCCACCCTCCTTCCCACCACTGCTGGAGGACCAGCTGCCAGAAAAGGGCTGAAGATTGCCACAGCCTCGAGGGCAAGCCAGCTGGGCATGGGGCCCAAAGCAACTATCACGGTTGTGACTGAACTTGCAGTGGGAACAACCACACTTCCCTTGATGGTATTCCCAGCATACCCTGTGGCTGGGATCTCACCTATAACCCACTTTTGTAATCTGGGAGGGATGATTTTGCCTTTCATGTGTGGGCTAACATTGGTGAGCCACAATTCATAAATGAAATCCCACCTGGCTAGATAAGTGTGCAAAGTCCGCTTACGAAAAGCTTTGCTATAGCTAATTGCTGCAGCAGCAGCAGCCAGAGCCTGAGCATGCAAGCCATTCCTGACTTGATTGGACAGATGCCAGCCACATTCAAGGTAAGCAAACAGGACCACCCCTGTGAAGACATTAAATCTCTAAACAATCCAATTAAAAAAGGTGTGGTCTACATCAGCCTCAGGCTTGAACATCAACATAATACCCATCCAATATCCACTCCCTTACCTTGCATAGCATATGGATACCAGGTGGGTCCTCCATATTGCTAAAAGTGGACAATATAATCAAAGCCCCTAAGGGGTGGGTGAACCCTTTCCCTCCTCCTAATGGACCAGGATGTCAAACTTGGAGTCCATGCACCCGTGTCCCAATAATCCCCAAAAGAATGAAAAGACTCCTGATCAGAGGAAGGCTCACCAGAAGACTGCTCACTGGTAGGAGATTCAGGGGCTCTAGCCAAGTGGTGTGCCTTGTGCTTCTTATGGTGATGCTTCTTGCATGATTTACAGTCTTTTGGAGCCTCATCTTCAGATTAGCTTGGACTCGATGATGCACTCAGTGAGCTAGCATGCCTACACCCCCTAGGTGGCTCTGCAGTCTTTGCCATGACCCAGAGGGCCTAACTGGTTCAGCCACAGGTTGGGTCAGGGAAGATGTCGTCTGAACACCAAGCTGGCTGTAATATCTGTCAAGGAGGACCAGTGCCTAGGAAATGCCCTTAAGAGCTGGGTCATTACAGGCAACAGATGATGTTGGGACAACTGCAGGCTCAGCAAGTTGGGTGGGGGCTGGCATCCCTTAGAAGCAGAAGCAGCCCGTGAGGCCCTGGGCTGCTTCCTTGAAGAGGGCACTGCAGGCTTGGTGGCTCTGTCATTAATATGGCTCCCAACATGCCATGGGCTGGTTGCACCCACTTTGTTCCAGCAGCTCTTGTTTTGGTGGCAAGTACAACAACAACTGTGATTCAAGAAACATTGGGACAGATTGAACACAAGTGTGGAAACTTGTGTGCAACACACAAAGCCTCCACTACATGTGCATGCAGAGTGGGAATGTCACTCCTGCAGCAATCAGACTCAACGATTCGCTTCTTCAGAAGGAAAGTTTATTGAAGCAGTATTGGCAGAGCATCTACATCAGGAACTGTGTTAAGATGGGGTGAACAGATATACGTTGTTCAAAGGGGGTCACTGGGTGGCGTAGAGCCAATGAGGGGAGGAAAGGGGCCCGCCAGAATGTAATGGTCCCACTTTGCCAGAGAAGGTGCTACGGTGAAGCATTCAAGGCCAAGCACATAAAACAGTGTTACAGCTTGTCTAGCTAGAGGGCCTAACTGGTTCAGCCACAGGTTGGGTCAGGGAAGATGTCGTCTGAACACCAAGCTGGCTGTAATATCTGTCAAGGAGGACCAGTGCCTAGGAAATGCCCTTAAGAGCTGGGTCATTACAGGCAACAGATGATGTTGGGACAACTGCAGGCTCAGCAAGTTGGGTGGGGGCTGGCATCCCTTAGAAGCAGAAGCAGCCTGTGAGCATTCCTATATACACAGTAAAAATTGAATCGTGAGCTGAGAGGCTGCCCTCAAGCTAGCACGTATATAAGCCCCCCCCCAAGTGCTGATGGGGTTTAGGAGGCAGACCTAGTCATTATGCTATGCAATTCAGCAGCCCCAGCAACAGGGACCAACCAACCAATGCTAGCCCCAATAAAAAAGGCAATGGCGAAACAAAGCACAATGAAGAAAAAACCCAAGCAATAGAGGGGGAAGGGAGAACAACAAGCCAGCAACCCAACAAAGCAAAACGGGGGTGTAACGATTCCTTGTTTTAAGTGTGTGTGTGTCTCTTTAAGTGTTTGGTTGAGGTACAGTGATAAGCAGACTAGAATAATTGAGAGAGAGAAATGTGCTGTGATTGGTGGATGACAGTGTGGGGGGAGTTTCTGAAAGGAATCTGTGTGTGTGTGTGTGTGTGTGTGTGTCAGTTAGTCAGTTATGAAAAGTTAGTTATGACAGTTGGTTGGAAAGTAGTTGGATTTGTTCAGTTAGGGTGTTCAGTCAGTGAGTGTTCAGAGTTCTGCGTGAGATCTCAAAGAGTGCCATATATATCCTTAGCCTGTGTGGCTAACTA
>NW_015164682.1:63222-82442 GCF_001447785.1 Gekko japonicus
AAACAGTGCCATATATATCCTTAGCCTGTGTGGCTAACTATGGGAAAGATTAATCCCTGTTAATGTTGGAACTGAATGTCAAACAAACAAAAGTAAAGAAAAAACGCCTGTGTGTGTGATACATGTGAACGACATATTTACAAGTCCCTTTATCCTAAACAGTTCCAGAATAACCCACCTCATAATTTGTTCTTAGTTCAATAAATCATCTTTTGTTTAAGTTATCCCAGAACTGAATTCAATCATTCCTCAGGACCACATAGATCCCTGAAAAGCCTAGACCCTGTGTTACCTTACCAGTAAGAGAAACAGAGAGAAGGTCTGGAAATCCTTAAATTCCTGGTGGCAGCCAAATCTACCCCGTTTAATAAAGCAAAGAACACATTTAAAGGGAAAACCAGTCCTCCCTAATAGGAGGTTGCCACAGGGTGGCTGTTCCCAAAAGTAGCCCCAGAAAAGCCCAAGCTCACACTGCTATGCACGAGGATCCTTTGTTGATCAATCATCTCAAGCCTTCTGAGGAACAGCCCCACAGCATCACAGCACCACAGCCTCCAAGCCTCAAGCCGGATGTATCCTTCTGAAGAAGCAGGCCCCCCCACCCCCACAGCAGCTAGAGCCCAATTGATATGCAGCTAGTGTCTGAAGAAACAGAGCAGACCGGACATCAGCAGCTGGGCTTTAAATAGAGAAGGTGTGGAATTGGGACAGATTGAACACAAGTGTGGAAACTTGTGTGCAACACACAAAGCCTCCACTACATGTGCATGCAGAGTGGGAATGTCACTCCTGCAGCAATCAGACTCAACGATTCGCTTCTTCAGAAGGAAAGTTTATTGAAGCAGTATTGGCAGAGCATCTACATCAGGAACTGTGTTAAGATGGGGTGAACAGATATACGTTGTTCAAAGGGGGTCACTGGGTGGCGTAGAGCCAATGAGGGGAGGAAAGGGGCCCGCCAGAATGTAATGGTCCCACTTTGCCAGAGAAGGTGCTACGGTGAAGCATTCAAGGCCAAGCACATAAAACATACAGATAAGGGAGCATCACTGAGGCAACCAGGAAACCAAAAGTACATTCCAAGGAGTGAACGTCCCCCCCAGCCTTTATGGCAGTGAGCTGACATCCTGCCCCCTCCCCCAAGGGCCCCCTTCCCGGGTTGTCAGGGAACTTCTTCTGGAAGGCACAGAGGAGATGAGGGGCATTTACATGGCACTCATGGACCCATTCATTCTGGGAGGGACCCAAATCTTTCCACTGAATCAAATAACACAACACCCCTTTGGGGATCTTAGTCCAAAATTTGTGCCACCTCGTGGTGGGGTTCATCATTCACTGTCAAAGGAGGAGGAGGGGCAGGTTGAGGCTTCCAAGCATTCGGTCCATACTCTTTGTAAAATGCAAGGGTTTTAAAATTTAATGAAGCTCAACTCGACATGAATACACACACACACACACTAACTTACAATGAAGCCTTTAATATAACTAACTTTATATATTTATTCATTTAATTTATTTTAAATTTAACATTCCTATATACACAGTAAAAATTGAATCGTGAGCTGAGAGGCTGCCCTCAAGCTAGCACGTATATAAGCCCCCCCCCCCCCACTGCTTGGGGGGTTTTGGAGGGGGGACTAGTACTTCTCATTATGCTATGCAATTCAGCAGCCCCAGCAACAGGGACCAACCAACCAATGCTAGCCCCAATAAAAAAGGCAATGGCGAAACAAAGCACAATGAAGAAAAAACCCAAGCAATAGAGGGGGAAGGGAGAACAACAAGCCAGCAACCCAACAAAGCAAAACGGGGGTGTAACGATTCCTTGTTTTAAGTGTGTGTGTGTCTCTTTAAGTGTTTGGTTGAGGTACAGTGATAAGCAGACTAGAATAATTGAGAGAGAGAAATGTGCTGTGATTGGTGGATGACAGTGTGGGGGGAGTTTCTGAAAGGAATCTGTGTGTGTGTGTGTGTGTGTCAGTTAGTCAGTTATGAAAAGTTAGTTATGACAGTTGGTTGGAAAGTAGTTGGATTTGTTCAGTTAGGGTGTTCAGTCAGTGAGTGTTCAGAGTTCTGCGTGAGATCTCAAAGAGTGCCATATATATCCTTAGCCTGTGTGGCTAACTATGGGAAATAGTGATCCCTGTTAATGTTGGAACTGAGTGTCAAACAAACAAAAGTAAAGGAAAAAAGGCTGTGTGTGTGATACATGTGAACAACATATTTACAAGTCCCTTTATCCTACATAGTTACAGAATAACCAACCTCATAATTTGTTCTTACTTCAATAAATCATCTTTTGTTTAAGTTATCCCAGAATTGAATTCAATCATTTCTCAGGACCATATAGATCCCTGAAAAGCCTAGACCCTGTGTTACCCTACCAGTAAGAGAAACAGAGAGAAGGTCTGGAAATCCTTAAATTCCTGGTGGCAGCCAAATCTACCCCGTTTAATAAACAAAGAGCACATTTAAAGGGAAAACCAGTCCTCCCTAATAGGAGGTCGCCACAGGGTTTTTTTCCCCAAAAGTAGCCCCAGAAAGCCCAAGCTCACACTGCTATGCACGAGGATCCTTTGTTGATCAATCATCTCAAGCCTTCTGAGGAACAGCCCCACAGCATCACAGCACCACAGCCTCCAAGCCTCAAGCCGGATGTATCCTTCTGAAGAAGCAGCCCCCCCCCCCACAGCAGCTAGAGCCCAATTGATATGCAGCTAGTGTCTGAAGAAACAGAGCAGACCGGACATCAGCAGCTGGGCTTTAAATAGAGAAGGTGTGGAGCCAGGCAGCAGCCAAAGCTTGCCTAGGCTGTCCCCAGCCTGTGCAGGGGGAGGAGACCAAAATTACCAGTGATTGGCCAGCAGCCCAAAGACCACCCAAGCCGCAGCTGTTTGGAGAGCCCTTCATTCGTCGGGAGCTCCCCAGCCCTGTGGTCACAAAGTGGCCACCAGTAAGTCGGTGGCCACAAATTGGAATTTACATGCTGGAATATTACTAGGTGGCTGCTCCAAACCACTGTCTGTAATTAACATAGAAAAAGGAGGGCAGTGCTAAATTCTATAGTAAACAAGTTGATCATCAGATCAATATGCTTTGCAAACAAGTGTGCCATGTGCAAAAACAAGCATGTGCAATTACCAGGTAATGCTCAGCATCATTGCCAAATGTGAACAGGCCTTAGATGTTTCTGTTTACACATTTTAAAATAATGTCTTCTGGATATATCACAGAACTTCCAAAACACATCAATTACAGTTTTATAACTGAAATTTGCATTGTAACCACACTAGCAACAAAAATGTATCTAAAAGTAAATGTAAGTTGTCTGCTTACAAATAAGTCTTAATGGTAAGTGGTTTGTGTAGCTACATAAGACAGATCAATAAAATTGTATTAATCTAATGGGCAACATATTTAATTTTCCCTACTTGACTACTTCATTTCATAAAGGCATGGCAAGAGAGCTAAATAATATTGCTGGTATCATTTTAAAAATCATGTGCATAAGAGGCAAGCAAGAAAAGAGCCAGAGTATAAACAAGGTTGCTATTAGCTATTAATTGTGGTTGTATTCAGGATAAACTACATCGGGGTACTATGAAAATAAGAGTCTGTTTTAGCAATATTTCATATATTGACAGTAGCATGTAGTTTATGTCTCAGTTTATAGAGCATGTCTGTACATGGGCACTAAATGGGTTGTGCACCAGAAAAACTCCTGCTGTGCCTCCTGGTCCTATTGGTTGTGTGCTTGTGTTTCCATAAGTGGACATGAATATAGTTAATAAGTCTGTACTGTGGTTCCGTGTGTGACACCAATAGAACCACTGCAGGGACATGCTTATTACAGTAAGTGAATATACGAGCAACGGAGAAGAATTTTTTGAGGTAAAGAGTACACAGATGCAATCGGGGCATATTATGACTTTTGTGGGCCCCTCCAACCATAATAATATCAATATTAAGATTTATTTTTGATAATACCTTTAAATACTTCAACATTTCATCTTTGTAATTTAATAAATTTTTGTAAGCCCTAAATGTTATGTACACGGACCGCCACTAGGGATCCGCGGCACAGACAGGAGCTTGGCTCCCTTGAACAATAGGAACATAGGATCCTAGTTCCCCCCAGCTCCAACCAATAGCCACTTCGTCGAGAAATTCAAACCCTTCAATGGATATGGGGTGTGCTGGGTGGGGGTGTATATAGTTGGCCTTGCAGGGTCATTTTAGTTAGTCTGATGTTAAGTACAATAAACGTGTGCAAACGCATGTCGTCGTCCGAGTCCTCCATGTGGCGAACCCAGTACTTTTCACTAAACATTTAATTTTTTTCTGATGTGAGAAAAAAAATTAAAACATTGTCATTAACCCTAAAAGTTCATTTTTTAATTCCCCCCTTTATGTATTTTAATATCTGTACGTGTGTGCATGTGAGTGTGTATGCACCAGGAAGTCGTGACGACCTCTGGTGACTGACCCCTACTGGGGGCCTTGAAGGTATTTAAAGCGGTGGCTGAATAAAGCCTGCCCCTACTTCCCACCTTCTGCCTCTGGTATTTCAAGGAGGTTTCCCATCCAAATACTTGCTACAGTTGACCCTGCTTAGCTTCCAAGATCTGACAAGATCGGACTTAGTTGGGCTATCCATGTCAGGGCTAAAAGTTCATTTTTTCTTCTTCTTTTTTTTTAAATAAAAAATTTTCATGGCCCCATAAAAGTATTGTGGGCCTTAGGCACTATGCTTACTGTGCCTAATGGATAAGTTGGCCCTGGATGCAATTACTGGTGAGGCTGCACCCTGGACCTTCCTCAGACTTCCTCCAGAGATGACCTATTTTCCTCCAGCTCATACAAGTCCCCTGATTTTTTCTCCAGCCTTCATCTTCAGGTTTTGCTTATTGCTTATATCACTTTGAGTCACCTTTAACATACACTGGGGGATCCAGGCCATGACACATTGGTTTTATGTATCAGTGCACAAATAAAATTGAAAAATATACTCATTTTATGCAAAAATTCAGGGCAAGGGAAGATAAAATAGTATGAAGATAAAAACTGATTTGGCTAAGGGGGAGTGGACGCAAAATTGAAATGGTGAATTTGGGTTCAACCAACAGGGATGACAAATCTAACTGGATAAAATCTGAAAAAAGATAGTACAAAAAGAAAAAAAGTACAAAAGGTGAATAAACAGAATAAAAGAAGCCAAACAAATAATGAGATGTTGCCTACTTTGTTCTGGTCATCAGAAGGTTATATGGAGTAACCTCCCATGTGCAAGCAACCTGGAAACACCTAGAAATGTTGCAACCGCTCCTAGAGAGGAGACTGGCTGTTGCCTGGAACTGTGATTATGATGAACCACACAGTCAACTATCTATTAATTCGTGTCAATTCCAGATGCTTCAAATGCACAGAACCAGCTATTGGTTTACCAGTCTATTTCTGCCCAAGCACATCTCTTACTGTGACAAAGCAAACTGTAATTCTGCACTGATTTCTCCCATGAAAAGAGTTTGTATGTTAATTATATTGCCCCTTTGCCCAAAATGGAGAAAATTAAATTGCCTTTTACAAGACTCAAAGTAGTTGTTTAAGTAGTGGCCATCTAAGTTAAAACAAAAAAATTCCTACAGAATTGTTGCTCATTCTTGGCCAAATATTGCTCTACCATGTGGTCCATTCCACATCAGTGAGAACCTTTGGGGGGAAAGATAGAAATTAATGCCAGTAAAAGTATAGAATTTGCTAAATTGGCCAACTCATGATACCACAAATGATAGCAATAATAAGGCTGATGTTGTCCAATCTTTGATTGTTGACAGCATACGGAACTCCACTCAGGCTTTGCATTTTGTATAACTTGGTTTGAGAAATAATGCCATGATACCCAGATCAAAACAATAGACTTCCCTGTCTCTTTCCTTTAACAATAAGACAGGACATGACATGATTAAACTTAGTTGCCATAAAGGGGGACTCCATGGTGCCATAGAGCAGGCTATGAGGGCACAAACATTGGGGAGAAATCCATATTCTGGAGGCCAAATGACACCAGCTTGAAATCTATGTATATGAATAGTGGGACCTGTTTTTCAATGTATGCTGTTTTAAACTGTTTTGTAAATTATTTTGATATGTATGAAATCTTTATGATATATTTTAGATTTTGCTCTGTGATCTGCCCTGAGCCCACTTGTGGGGAGGGCAGAATATAAACTGAAAGAAACTAGCAAACATATCAATAACAGGATGTTTGGGGGGAAGAAAGCACACAATGGGAAAACTGGGGAAAAGAAAGACTGTGATAACAAAGTAAGAGGGAAGAAAAAATCAACTGGAGAGTTGAGGCAGAACAGGAAAGGAAGAAACGGAAGTTAGAGAGATGGGATTTTCCGTCTCCTGAGGATTGCCTCTCTCTTGTATATAACATGTATTAACTCAAAACTGACACTGAAAAAAATGCACCATTTTATAGGACTAATTCAGTGTGAAGAAACAGAACACAGCGTAAAGTAAAAATAATCTCAATAAAAATCAAAATGTGGATTTTAAGAAACTTTTTATTTTTGTTGATGTTTTAACAGGTTCATTCCAAGACAGTAGGGTCAAGGAACTCAACATTAGCCCCTTTGGGGTTGTTGCTATTGATACCTTGGTAATTTCCAGTTCCTTCCCCCATTTTCTGCACCTCCTAGAGGGCTTTCTGATTGACTACAATGAATGGATATCTCTGATGGAAGGAACACGTTTTCCAGGGTTTGGCCCTGGAAGCTGTAGTGGTTTGACAGTTCCTCGAAGCAACATCTGTGCATCTGAATTTTTAAAACGAACAGAAGAAAAATTCTCAGTGTTTAAAAATAGGAAAGATGAAGGGCAAAAATTAGTCCACAAAGTCAGTAGTTGATTATGCTTGGTTTCACTTACCAATTTGTCTGTACATCTCCAATCTTATTAACCAATGCTTCAATGCCGAGTGATATTTTACACTTCTTCTGAGTTGAAGGCCTGCCAGAAGCGACCATTATTCCATCTTCATGCATTCTCTGATAATTGCCAAACTGATGGGAAGTTGTGTGATTCAAATCATATACTTCTTGAATCATAAGCTGCAGATGTGTATTAGGTTGAGCCACTAATGCCCTGATCCTAAACCTATTTACTTGGCAATGCACCATGACATTTAGCCAAGAGAATCTTCTCAGCAATCACTAATGTTCTTCTTGTAAATAAATGTGCTGCTTTATTACAGATTCACATTTTTTAGAATTAAAATGTCAATTACTCCTTTCAGTTTTAAATTCTAACCCATGACTCTAAGGCCCATCACAGATTTAAAGCTTATGTTTCAGACAAAAGTAGAAAATGGAAATGGGAGAAACAAGGACAAAAATCCAGGATTAGAATACTAGGGGAAAAGTCATGCACAAGCCAATATTCTTCTGTATGAATTCTTTCAGATTCAGGGCATGAACTCCAGTTTGTAGCACAAGAAGTACATTGAAGGCCAATGAACACAGCCTAATCAGCAAATACATCATAACTGCAGAAACATCTGTTCAAAATGTATTGGAGTATTGTGAAAATTTAGTGTACAATCGTCCTTAAAGTTTATTTTTATTATCTATAGCAGAATGAGTATTATTATTTCAAGTAAAATTAGTTCTCATTAGAAAAGGAGATTGACAACAACTCCAGAGAGTCAAAGCTAAGATTTATTATCCAGAGTTTAAGCAACACAGTAGTTAACAGCAATGAAAGCTCTTCCTTCGCCTTGTTTTCCAGCTGTCAACCATGTCATGGCAAGAACACCTTGAGGGGCTTATTTTCTGAGTTTGCATTAGTGCCAGCTCATGGCCTCCAATGACTGGACCACATGCTCACCCCTCCAGTAAATCCTGATTTTTAAAAATAAAATAAAAACAGTATACACAGAAAAATACATCACAAGTGTAGTAAAACTAGTTCAGAATAATGGTTGCCACTGACACTAAATAATGTCTAGATTAATTATCTGCTTCATAATCAACGAATGAGTTAAGTTTGACCACATTTGCATATTACCAAAACTTCAGTAAAAGCATGTTATTGAGATATGAAGTGTTGGAAAGCAATCTGTAAAAAAGCTTTGCCTGCTTTCTGCAGATTGACCTCTTATTTGTCAGGTTTTTCCCTTATCAGTTGGCAATTCTGCCAGCAAATAAACGATAGACGAGTATAGTGCACATTCGAAAAGGCAAGCAGCAATAAAAGTAGAATGTCCCCAGATTCTCTTTCACTGCATTGAACTCACAGGTAACTTCAGGGTACGTAAGCCACATCTGAGACCACTGCATACACCCTGGAGATAATAACACTGATCAACTTTATAGGGATGTTGTAAGGATTACCATATAATGGCCTGCATCCAACCACACCATTAAGAAAAATAAAGCACAGTTTCCTAAGGATGGGGCTGCAGTGACCGCTGTCCCACTTCTGCTGCAGCTCACTGGACCCACTAAAATGTTGTTCCTGTATGTCAGTGGACCCTTGAGAACAGCTTAGTGGAGATATTTGGGGGGGGGATTGGTGGAAATGGGAGCAATCTTCTATATGGCATTTTTTTTTACACAAAAGGCACTGGAAGGCACACAACCACCATGATAGCCATGTAGTCCTTGAAGTATCTCCAGATGCCAAGATCTGGCACTAGAAAATCTGAAGCATTTATCAGTGAGGCTGTGTTGTTTAAAAGATGTTCTGCTGCCTGAAAATGAAATGACTCTGTGAGTACAGAAGATATATTTTCTCAGATTTAACAGATTTTACTCACTTTAGATATTGAGTTCAGTCCAAAAGTGCTGCAGTGCCAAGAATCTTCCACCGGTGCAACAACATCTTCTGCTGGAAGAAGTCTCATTGCACAGCAGAAAAAGATGGCAAGGAAGATAGGTGTAAGAAGTAGGTCTGAAAGAAGAAGTAGCTAGAGATCATTGGCTAAAGATTTGGCTACCTGCCTTCTGAATAATCCATTTCTCCAACAGTAAAGGAAATGCCCTTTGATATACTAAGATATTGAGACAAGCGCACTGATATCTGATAAAATGGTGTTGGGAAGGCAGCAGTATATTTGGATCCTCGTATTACCTATGGTGCCCTGACCTGGATCAAAACAAGGTAATAAGAAATAAAATAATGAGCCGAGGACAAGGATAAGGCAGTTGCACATACGTAACTTGCCTTTTCTTTTTTGAAAATGATGCTTCTGTCAATCCCTCCCCAACCCCGGGCTGCCACTTTTTAAAATTGTAAAGTACTTCTGTGTTTTCCAAGGGCAAAAGACGGTCCACAGAAAGTCTGTCTTCTGAAGTGATGAGTTAGAGAATGCGGCAGGAGTACTTGCCAAATCATACCACCATTATTAATTCAAGCATGATGAAATTGTTCATTTTAACTATAATCATGTAATTCATCAAAATACTACTGGAGCATATCATTCTGTGCTATTACACTGATATAGCACCTTCTTCCACCTCTGCCGATAGCAGGAAATGTGTTTTTTTATGCTTATCTACACAAAAGCAATTGAATTTGGGACTTTTGGAAGCATTGTCTTACAAGGAAAGGCAAAATTTCAAACATTTTAATGGGCTTATATGTTGTTCTTTTTTCTCATTTGGGTGATTATCCTCAAGAATGGATTGACAGAAACTGGAGGCTGGAATTAGATTCAGGTGGATAGCTGTGTTGGTCTGAAGCAGCAGAATAAAGTTTGAGTCCAGTGGCACCTTTATGACTAATGACGTTTTATTCAAGGTATAAGCTTTCATGTGCAAACATACTGGCCGAGTTCAGACTGGCAGTTTGCCCCAATATACGCACGTTTCAGAAACGTTCCACAAGCGGATTAAATGGGCCGATCACACAGGCACATCTATCAGGCGTTCCCCACCCATACTCAACCTGTCTCATAATGCTTCACTCCCAAGTTTAAAAGATACCTGGTGAAAGTGGTAGCAAACCCTGGAAAGTGCGATTATCCCGCGTCCATCCTGCACCAACAAAGTGTGAACGCCAAAAGCCGCATTTTTCTTATGCGCATATCTCCAGATTATGAAAAAAGAAAGCCGCGCCTTACAGCCGTGCCTCCAGACCAACAGTGTGAACGCTCCCTTGCACCTCCTCTCTGTATGCTCCCGCATCAGTCACTGCAGTGTGAACAGGAAAACCCGGAACAGTTTCTTCTGGCTCTTTTTTTTGCCATGACTCCCTCCCGCTTCCAACTGCCAGTCTGAACTCAGCCACAGTATCTGAAGAAGCATGCTTGCACACAAAAGTTTATACCTTGAATAAAATGTCATTGGTCTTAAAAATGCCATTGGGCTCAAACTTTGTTTTGGAGGCTGGAATGACATATTTCTAAGTTCTAGGAAGGTGTTGATTCAGCAGAAAGTGACAGTAAACAGTAATAACGCATTCCTCTAAATTGTCTTGTGCATTAGATACCATTAAGTCTGATCCTATTCTCTTCTGCAGGTGTTGCATCATTTAAGAAGAAATTTGGACACAAGAACACAACTTTGGCTCCATGTGCCTGTCAAAGCAAAGAAAACTCCTCTTGCTTCAGCTTTTAGCTGGTGCAAGGGTATCCTGACACTGGAAGTTTGGGATGTCAGCCTCCAGGTGAGGCCTGGGGATCCCCCGGAATTATACCACATCTCCAGACTACAGAGACAAGTTCCCTTGGAGAAAATGGAAGCTTTGGAGGGTGAGATCTATGGCATTGTACCCACCAGACGTCATTTCGGGGGGGGATCGCGGGGGATCGCAGTTCCCCCGGGTGAGGTACGGGGGGGCGAGGCACATGACGAAGCCTCACCTCCTGCTTCCGGCCGCCCCGCTTCCAGACCTCATTCAGCCAGGAGGAGGCAGGAGAAGAGGGAGGGTAAGTTGCTTCCTCCCCGCCTCTCCCCACCCCTGCCTGCCTGGGGCCAGGGAGGGCCTTCGCGGGACTTCCTTGCACTCCTGCCGGCCTTGCAGGTCCACCGCCGGGCCCCTCATGGGGCTCGGCAGTGCAGCTGCAAGGCTGGCGGCGGTGGCCAGGACCGTTGGGGGCGGGGTGTGTGGCCTTATGACACACTTCCGGTGATGTCAGGGGGTGTGGCATATGCTAATGAGTTATGCTAATGAGTTCCCCTAGCTCTTTTTCTACGAAACGACCCCTGGTACCCACTGAAGTCCCAGCCCTCCCCAGTTCTCCAGACATTTCCCATCCTGGATCTGCCAACCCTTTCCCTCATCCTCCATTGATGGCCTGGGGTATCAGGCAACCTTACTGGAAGTTTTAGCAGCAATCCCAAACCCACTGACCAGGGAGTAAACTCCATTGAGTTCAGCGGCAATTTTGTCTGAGCAAATATGCTTAGAGTGTTAAGAGCCAGTGGCACATCATAGCTATTTCCATCCCCCTCCCCAAATACTTTGTACACCACTTGTGGATCCCACTGAAGTCTTCTTCTGCTTCAGGGCAAAAATCGCAAAGGTCCTCTTATGTCAATGCTGGATACTTTCAGAGCAATACTTTCCCCAAAACTATGTTATATTAAAAAAAAATATGAAAGCAGTATTTACTTTGGGAAGACCCTCCAAGTACAAACAAGTAATGTCTGATAAATTTAAGACTAAAATAAATGATTGTTGTGAGTGGGCCCTCTGGATTGAAAACTGGAGCAGGAAAAAAGTAAATTGTATTGAAGTAAGGACCGTTGAAAGCCTATGACTTACTTCCGAATAAAGGTACATAGCTTTAGGCTGCAAGACTCCTAAAAGGAGTACTAGCAACAGTTACCCAGACACCATGCTGAAGGATGCAGCTGTGCAGATGAAGAACTGCTCACAATATGGTTTACAAGGAAATTTTGGAGGTAAGCAAATGAGAGACTCAAGTCAATAGGGGGGGGGGACCAGGTATTTCAAACAAAGTTTAAATGTCAGTCTCACTCTTTGCAAACTTCTCAGCAATCCTGATCAAAATTACAAAACAAAAATCAATGTAAAATTATATATACATAGGGTTTGCTAATTCCCTGCACAAAATTAGTCAACCCACTGTTGGCCCAAAATGTTGGCACCGTGGTGAATAATGCTTAGTGACACACCTAGATAATTTCTCACTAAGCCCAGCATGGAGCCCCAGTCTGCCTGACAGCTTTCTGCAGCTTGCCCAGAGCAGTTCTGAGTAAGCCAGCAGAGACTAGAGTTGCCAGCCCCCAGGTCCGGGGGGGGTTCCCCCACTTCTGGGGGCTTCAATCTGCTCCCAGCCAGCTGGCCAGTGGAGGAAACCCCACCCCCAATCCCCACCCCCAAGTGCAACCACCCACCCGGCCACCCCGCTCCCTCCCCTCCTGCATGATTCAAAGGGCTTCAGCTGATCAATGGGGACCATGTATAGAAAGATCTGTTTAACCTTTGTGTGGCCCTGATCTGCAGATTTAGACATTCATATATCATGGCCACGTATGCCTAATAGTATATAGATAGGAAAGGAGAGCTACACATTAACAAGAAATCTGAAAACGAGTCCAAGTTCTGTGTTATCCTAGGGGTATTGTTCCATAATATGAAATCAGTTCTCAGAAGCTAGGGATAATTTCATCACATATGAAAGCAGGGAACATTAAGTATGTTGGCAACTGATTGTGAGTCAAGATTTCACAGTGCCCTGAGTGGACTTGCCACATTCCTGAGTGCATACCTGAGGTCATCCAGGACAACAAGCCCTCTCCCTTACCTGTTCAACAAGGGGTGCTTTTGCTATGGTACTATAGCAAGGATCAATATGCCACTAGGGCATACAAATAACTGAACAAGGGTATTTAGCTCTTGGTATCTTCCGTATATCAGCAGTTGCCTTCTGCCACACACACACTAGTCTAGCAATGCATACTTAGGGGGTCAAAAAATTTTTATCTCTGCTGTACACTTTTATTCCTTTGCAATTTTAAGAAGGGAACTAGCAAGAAGTCCTGGCCCCTTCACAATGCATTAATGTTCCAAACATACTTGGATAACAGCTCTTGATAAAACCACATTTCCCCCCTAGGATTTCTCTAAGAAAGGTTGTAGAGGACAGGAAGGCTGACTCATCTGTCACTAATCTTACCTTCTGGGAAGTCAGAGTGAAAGCTCCCAGAAGGTATGTATGGCCTGGATCTAACCGAAGGCTGATGGTCAATAGCCTGTAAGGTTCCCATAGGCTAGTTGCCTGTAGATCAGAAAGCTAATTCTGTACTGGACAGAGAAGATCATATTATTTGCAAGACTGACAGAACTGCATGTTTTATGGCAATAAATTTGAAAGAAGAAGGAAATTGCTGACATGCATTATTTTGAATTTCCACAAACTGAAGGCCGTTTCAGCTTTGAGGCACCTAAGTGATTACAGAAAATGGTTAAAGTAGTTTGTAATCTGAAAGGTCTGTTGGAGCAGCGGAGACCTCCATAGGTTGATTAGGAAGGCAAGTACTCATAACTTCATTGTGTATGCAAATACCAGCCAGACTTACCTTGACTGAACTCCTTTTCCTCAAAGTTGTTCGGTATTTATTTTGAATGCCACATCACACTGCTTTGCAACTCTAAGAGCCTTGACACAGCATGGAGCAAATGGATCCAGGCATTGGCCAACCCACCTGCCAGCTGATAAGCCCCACCCCAGCCCAGTCCACCTGCTACAGGGGAACTTGGGATGGCAGGATGTCAGATTCTACTTGAGCAGAAGACTTCTGCTGGCCCAGGTCCCACCACTCTGGCCATGTCAAGCAGCACCTTACTGACCAGTCTGGATGGGGGGAGGCAGGGCCCTGTGCAGCTGCAGAGGCCTCCCTGGCCATTGGCTGGCCATGCCCCATGCCCCCAAATGGCCTCAGCAAAGCCACGTTACCTCTCCTTTGACCCTGCAGGCTCGCAAAAAGGGCCCAAGGTAGGTCTGGGCCACCCAGTTTCCTTTTATTTTTCAATGTAGATGATACATGCCATTGTTCTGTATTGCACAAGTCTAGAGTGTCTGTTTTCTCCAGTTTCTGTACGTGAGCCCCAACCTCCCCCACAAAAAGGGCCCAAGGTAGGTCTGGGCCACCCAGTTTCCTTTTATTTTTCAATGTAGATGATACATGCCATTGTTCTGTATTGCACAAGTTCTAAGATGCATCTTTTTAGCAGTGTAAAGCTTTTTTTAAAGATTTTTTTTGTAGATACAGTGGAAGATTATGTAATAATAGTCATGCACAAATTGATATGGATCCAGAGACAGCTTGACAGCCATTAATGGACACCAAATGTTGCTACAGATGTGGTAGAAGTGGGGATGCAGTTTTGGTAAAGCAGTGTGCAATTATGCCTACACGGTCATATTTTTTTCTGGCTAAACAGGCTTGAGTATTCACCTATAGTTGAACAGTGTATTCAGTGTATCCAGTAATGCTGGCAGGCAATTGGGTCACCACTCTGGCCATGTCAAGCAGCACCTTACTGACCAGTCTGGATGTGGGGAGGCAGGGCCCTGTGCAGCTGCAGAGGCTTCCCTGGCCATTGACTGGCCATGCCCCATGCACCCAAAAAGGGCCCAAGGTAGGTCTGGGCCACCCAGTTTCCTTTTATTTTTCAATGTAGATGATACATGCCATTGTTCTGTATTGCACAAGTTCTAAGATGCATCTTTTTAGCAGTGTAAAGCTTTTTTTAAAGATTTTTTTTGTAGATACAGTGGAAGATTATGTAATAATAGTCATGCACAAATTGATATGGATCCAGAGACAGCTTGACAGCCATTAATGGACACCAAATGTTGCTACAGATGTGGTAGAAGTGGGGATGCAGTTTTGGTAAAGCAGTGTGCAATTATGCCTACACGGTCATATTTTTTTCTGGCTAAACAGGCTTGAGTATTCACCTATAGTTGAACAGTGTATTCAGTGTATCCAGTAATGCATGCTGGCAGGTGATTGGGCGTTCCTCAAGGTGAAGATGAAGCAGAACTGCACAAAGGGTTGTGCAGCTACTGCTTTTTGTATTACTTTCTAAAAGAAATCCCCAGCACCCTTCAGTAAGTGACATACCATAGCAGTAGATGGTTTGAACTAAATCCTAATATACACGAAAAGTAGTTGATTCTACTGTCCAATGGCACCGAAGTTGTTCTATAGCATTGTATCCACATGAGACACTCCATGGAACACAGAGGTGGGGTGAAGATGACTAATAAATAGCATCCTTTGCATTTGAAAGCAGCATCATGCCTCTTGGTTAGTATTTGCAAGAAGGTATGCCTTTAAGAAGCTTTAGAGGAAAAGGCCTCAATGAGATTTTGAACAAAGGGGACTAAAGGGGAAAAAGAAGTTAAGATGACAAAGATTGTGCAAGCAGATGAATGATCACTGAAGCAAAAATTGCTTCTGCGATACATACTTCTGCAAAAAAATAGCCAGTAACAACAGCACAGGATTCACAGGCAGCCACTATTCAAAGCCTGCTTGATGTGAAAGCAATTTCAGTAGTAGGAAAACAGCTATAACTCTTTTGCGAGATTACCGGAAAGAGTAATGAGAAAAGGGTTGTAGGTGGAAACTCCATTATCCCAACCTCAATTATCCAACTCTTCTGATTATCAAAATTCCATTTTTGTATCACCCTCTCTTCTCTGATCCACAGTGACACTGTGTATAGAATTTTTATATTGCCTCTTTACCTAGTTGCCTCAACAAGATTGAGGCCTGCTATATTCTATGTAGTCTGAGTTCAAAGCAATACACAAATAATGAATAGAGTTTTTACTAGGGATGGGTATGAACCGAACCATGAAGCAAAACTGGTCACGAATTTTGCCCTGTTCATAATTCACAAACAGAAGTTTGTGACTGGTTTACCATGATGAACTTGCATGAACTTTTAAAGCAGTTCGTGAAAGTTCATGGTGGTTCGTGGATGGAGCAGAAAGCAGGGGTTTAATGGGACTCTGAGTCCCTTTAATCCCCTGCCTTCTGTTCCCTGCAAAAGCCACAAAAATAGCTACATGGAAGGGAGGGGCTCCCTGCTGTGCAGCTGTTTTGGGCTGTCTTGTGTAGTCCCTTTAAAGTTTAAAGGCAGAAACAACTGAGCAGCTTGCCCCCCACCACTAAGTTGTTTTTCAGGCTGTTTTCTGCATTCCCTTTAAAGTTTAAATGAACTGCACAAGACAGACTGAAACAGATGAGTAGTGGGGAGCAAGCTGCTTCCTGCCGCTCAGCTGTGGCTTTTTTTGGCTTTCCGCAGTTCCCTTGTAAAGGGACTGCAATCTCTTTCAGTGGGGTTTGTGGGGCCACAAACTGGTTCGGTACATGAACTGGCCTCCCTGAACCACATTTTTCCCAGTTCATGCCCATTCCTAGTTTTTACCTGGTGTTCTACCATTGTTTTTGAACACATCCATACTCATCTCCCAGGTTAATTACTAATGCACTAGAGGGAAAATATACAAGAATGGAGGAAGAGGAGAATGAGAGCACTGGAGCTGTGTGAAAGGAAGCTTACAAATCCACACTGAAACTCACAGACCTTACCAAGGTACAGAGGCTGTTTGGTATAACAAATAGGGTGCCAGTCTTACTCTGCAAAAACAAGGGCTGATTTCGCACTAGAGCTGCCTCGATGTTGCGCCGCCGTTTGCCCCGATACTGTTGGTCAATTTCACACCCGAAGCCACGGGGCTGCATTTGACCCGCAGCTTCGCCCGATTTCCTCCGCAGTTTTGTGATCCACAAAAAACAGGATTACGAAACTGCGGGGGAAATCGGGCGAAGCCGCGAGTCAAAATGCTGCCCCGCAGCTTCGGGTGTGAAATTGACCAGCTGTATCGGGGCAAACGGTGGCGCAACATCGAGGCAGCTCTAGTGTGAAATCAGCCAAGGTTTAAGCCCCAGTTCATCCGTGAAGCCTACTGGGTGAACTGAACTGAAAGACCATTTAGTCTAACCTACAATGCAATTCAATAAAATGTTTAATCTAGGATACCCATCTATTACACTTTTCCCCCACCCTCCTTTCCAAGCCTTCCGTGCAGCATATATGGTTCTTCCCTCATCCACCTTATTCTCATAATTAGTCTAAGAGAGAGTAACTCTCCTAAGGTCACCTAATAAGGTTCCATGGCTGAGAGGGAATTTGAATCTATCTGGCATGATTTTATCCTGCCCTTCCTTCAAGGAGCTTGGAGTGACATGCATGGTTCTCGCCATCCTTTATGCTCACAACAATCCTGTTTGGTAATGTACGGCTGAAAAACAGGAGGGCTGCCAGTGGAAGAATTTTTTTGCTTTAAAAAAATGATGGCATGGGCTGCATCAGAAGTGACATAAGTTAGCTGTAGGAATCACGAGAAACTGTATGGTTTCACTATAGAGTTTCCAGCAATTCCTAGAGCTACCCTATATCACTTCCAGGTTTTCCCAGGAGTGACAGAAACACAGCTGATGATGCATCCCCATATAATGCCCCCAACCCTCCCATGGGTTGCCAGGCTTGGCCTGGTAACTCTAAGAGTGACAAACCCAAGATCACTCAGTATGGTTCCTGGCAGTGTGGGGATTTGAACCCAGATTTCTCAAAGCCTAGTTTGCCTCTTCATACTAGGTCCACCCCCCCCCCCATCCTCATCTGATATTCTTTCCAATACAAGAAACCAGCTGCCCTCACAAAGTTATTGTGAAGATGAAATGAAGGGCAAGGGAAAGGAAAACAAGACACTAGAGTAATTTCAAGTAAAAATGGGATAATATATAAAATAATATTCTAAATTTGCATTTGGTGTTGATTTTCATTGTCACTAACTACAGATATGCCAAATATTTAATCTCCTAGAACCAGGGATTCCTGGTTTAATTTCCTAGAACTACTTCAAAAATCTCAAACTTTACAAACAAATCTTTCTGAAGAAGAGATGATTGCTTGTATAAATATACTTACGACAGCAATTCCAGATCCACAACTCAAAAGGATGCTGTGCTATTGAGCATTGCCAGAATGGTGAGAACAATGGAATGTGTTAAAGGCCTCTTTATAAGCAAGCCTGGTTTCCCAATGCGTGTACATGCTGAAGTAGTAAATTATCCTAGCAAGTGATGTTTTATGGTGAATATTAAAGTAGCCTAATAACATTTACTATTCTATTCAGTAATTATTTGAGAATAATTAGAAGCAAATCACTATAAGCTGTCGGCTATTGAGTGTCTATAACAGCACAACTTAGCTTTTATAATAGCCTTTTGTTTCTCTTCATTGCATTGTTGTAACATGCTGGCACAATCCACACATTATTATAACAACAAAAATAACCAATACAAAAAAAAAAGCAAAACAAAAACCCTGGCTCTTGGAGGAGCCCACCCCTTCCCTGAAGCTGACTCCTTTCCAAAGTTGTTTCATCCCCATATGTGGAACAAACCAATTTTAGTTTTTCATATCCTTCAAAATCCATTATTTGTATCTGTAAATTTATTAGCAATAAGACTGACCCATTTGACTTAATTGGATCAAAGGAACATATATTTTAATGGTAAAATATGAATGGTATGCACTGGATTTAAATAGCCACAATCAGGGCTCTTTTTGTAGAAAAAGCCCAGCAGGAACTCATTAGCATAATAGGACACACCCAACAGCAGAAACTCATTAACATATTAGGCCACACCTAATAGGTCAAAAAAATCTTACCTGAACCAATATCTTCTGTCCAACAATTATTCCCACACTGGATTGGAATCAATTCCTAAAGGTTCCTATGGAAATCAGCTTGCCTTCCTGCAGAACTAGTATGCTGAACATAGGCATAAAATTCATGGGGGCAGCGGGGCATCAGCCTTCCCCGAAATTTTCAGGAAGGTGCTCAGCCTCCCCCGGGGGCAACTGGTTCCAGTCACCCTTGCTCCCCCCACCCCATTCTGAAACTATGTTCAGCAGCTGGGTTGGGACCGGGAGGGAGGAAGGGAAGTTAGGACGGGGTCTTGCTTCCTCCTGGAAGTGAAGCCCCACCCTCAGCTCCCAGCAGCCCTTAGTTCTGCTGGGCTGCACGTGGAGTCTGGCTTTCCTGGTTTCCTGCGTGCGTGCACAAAGGTAGGAAGCATGCTTGCCCGGGCTCTCCCTTACTGCTGAGTCCTCGAGGCGCATTCATTCAGCCCGCCTCTCTGCCCTCCTCACCA
>NW_015164682.1:85184-107899 GCF_001447785.1 Gekko japonicus
TTAGTATTTTGTATGTTATAGCAGTGATATGAGAACCAATTGAGCTGTGGGTCCATCCCAAATGGTTCTGGGCATTAAAGCGCTCTTGCCCTGTGGTGATGGAAAATGCTAGCAAGTCATAGCCAACTCATGGTAACCCTGTAGGGTTTTCAAGGCAAGAGACATTCAAGGATGATTTGCCAGACTCTGCATCATGTCCCTGGTATTCCTTGGAGGTCTCCCATCCAAATACTAGTCAGAGCTGATCCTGCTTAGCTTCCAAAAACTGATGAGATCAGGCTAACCTGAGCCATCTGGGTCCATGGCATGGAGCTGTGTGGGTGCTTCCCAGGCAATCATCTTCAACCTATCCTTGGAAGCCACAATCATTAGGAAAGTGCCATGTGATAGAAGTGTAATAATAATTTACTCATAGTTGCAATAGCCAATAAGATTTGAGTTTGATGGGGGATCGGGCAAATTGATCTAAGGAACTGAAACATTCTTTTTCATAGAATGTTTTCCTAGCTTCTCCATGATACCTATTTTTTGTATATAGAGAGAATATTTGGAGCATTACATCACATTGGGTTGGATCCAGACAAAATTTTCCATGTCTGGAATAGAACTTTCTTGCCTGCTCCCATGAAACACGGCTCTTGAGGGATAGGGGACACTAAGGAATGACATGAGTGGGATCTGCAGCAGCAAGTGGGAATAAGTGAAAATGTCCATTAGTGGAAAATTTGGTCTGGAACCAACAAACCTATAGTATGAAGTGCTAGGTTGAGATACAGGTTTAATCCAGATAAAGGCCTACCACCTGTCTTCATCTTTATCCAGTCTTTGTTACTTAGAATATAATCTTTTTTGTCCACACACACAAGATGATTATTAGGGATAGGCATGAACCCAAGAAGGATGGTTCAGATCAGGGTTCGGGGCAGCCCATAAACAGAACCCTGAAGCACACCAACCCAAATGGGCCAAACCAAACCAGTCTGGCAAGTTCAGTTCCACCTTTCTCCCAGCTGTGGGAGAAAGCCATTTAAACCATTTGATTTTGCTCCCCACCGCTTCAAAGGTCCATTGCAGAGCTGTTATATTTAAATGGCTGTGTGTGAGCCATTTACCCTTCAATTTTGCTTCCCCCCTTCAAAGGGGGGGAAGCAAAACCGAAGGGTTAAATGGATTGCAGCCATTTAAACCTAAGACATGGCTGGCGAACCCCTGAGCTCTTAGGTTTAAATGACTGTGAGCCACTTAACCCTTCAGTTTTGCTCCCCCCTTTGAAGGGGGAAGCAAAACTGAAGGGTTAAGTGGCTCACAGTCATTTAAACCTAAGAGCTCAGGGGTTCGCCAGCCATGTCTTAGGTTTAAATGGCTGCAATCCATTTAACCCTTCGGTTTTGCTTCCCCCCCTTTGAAGGGGGGAAGCAAAATTGAAGGGTAAATGGCTCACACACAGCCATTTAAATATAACAGCTAGCCAGCGTCTTCTGACTGACAGTTCTTCCGGCCAAACACTAAAGGGGCCAAATTTAGAATGTTCAATATAGAACGTTGTTATTCAATTATAATAAGGGAGAGATAGGCATGAACCCAAAAAGGATGGTTCAGTTCAGGGTTAGGGGCAGCCCACAAACAGAACCCTGAAGCAAACCAACCCAAATGGGCCGAACCAAACCAGTCTGGCAAGTGCAGTTCCACCTTTCTCCCAGCTGTGGGAGAAAGACATTTAAACCATTTGATTTTGCTCCCCACCGCTTCAAAGGTCCATTGCAGAGCTGTTATATTTAAATGGCTGTGTGTGAGACATTTACCCTTCAGTTTTGCTTCCCCCCTTCAAAGGGGGGAAGCAAAACCGAAGGGTTAAATGGATTGCAGCCATTTAAACCTAAGACATGGCTGGCGAACCCCTTTTAAGGGAGCAAAACTGAAGGGTTAAGTGGCTCATAGCCATTTAAACGTAAGAGCTCAGGGGTTTTGAAGGGGGAAGGAAAACTGAAGGGTTAAATGGATGCCAGCCAGCCATTTAAACCTCTGACTGGCAGATGCCCCACTCCACTGTTAGATTTAAATGGCTGGCCCCAAACAGCTGAGAAAAACCGACCAAAAGTCAGGTAAATGTTCAGGGAAGGCACTTGTTTCCTGAGCTCTGAAGCAAGCTCTGGAATGAGTTTCCCGAGCTCTGAACCAGCCCAAGTTCGTGACAAATTTTGGAAAGAATGGCTGTATCTAACATAATACAATGTAAATCCCATTTATTTAATAAAATTCCTGCATTCTGAAATCAAAACTGATTCATCATCCATTTGAACTCTAACTACCTACTTTGCACACATATAGTTGATAACACATTGCAAATGCAATTTGTCTTCATAAATATATTATTATTTAATCATATGAAAGTTTGGTTTTATCTCAAACAGATATTTATAGTAGTTTTAATACACAGGAGCCATTCTTGACAGATATGATGAAACAGATTTATCACTCTTGACAAATTATATTGCAAAATGTCCTCTCTTGACTGCCCACAGAAGAAAAAAGCATCAAGGAATTCAACAGGAACATTACCTGTGATTCTTTTGTTTTTTAACCTTTTACCATAGCAATCAAAAATCTCTTTTTGTAGGAATTCTACAGTACTTAGTATGGGGACTGGTTATAAGGGTAATTGTGTGAATGAATGAAACCTGTAGCCCTTTAAATCAAACTAAGTAGTGTTTTATTAAAGTGCCCAGCAAATCAATCTAAATCCAAGGATAATAAAGCCCTAATCAGGTGGTAGAAAAAAATAATAGGTTGTCATGCATGAGGAAAAATAGGCAATCATGGAATGTTTTCTTTAATTAGGTCATGTAAAGTGGAAGGATTGAGTAGGAACTGGCAAGACATTCATCATGAGCAAGGTGGGAAATTATTTAGATTACAAATGAAGGAAAATTGAATGTGATACTCTAAGATTTGACTGGACAGAAAATTAAACATTTTTTGCTATTCATGTCACTTGCATTTGGTAATTTATTGACAGGTGGAGTGTTCGGAAGCATAATGTCTCCTACCTGTTCTCTACTCAAGTAACATTATTTACTTGCTATGCACCCAGTTCTTTTGGCTTTTAGGTGTGGGAACCTAAGACTGTATAGAAGATCCCTGTTGTGTCAGGCTGAGGATCCACCTAAGCTACCCAGATACCTTCAGGAAATCCTTGAGCGGTCTCAGAGGGTTAAACTGCAGTTTGTCAATTACTCTACAGTTTCTACTTCTATTTGATGTAGTTTCCAAGAGGCCCTCAAAGAAACAGGTTTGTATGAGCTGTTTCAAACATTGGGCATGGTGACAACATGCAAATAATTAATTTAGGTTCTCTGCAATATCCCCATCCTTCTTCACTACTTTCACACCTTAGATCCTACTGTTTTATAAGATGGTTTCCTGCTGCTTATATAGTAAAAGACTTATAATAATTTGTTTTTATGCCCTTAGCAATTAGTTCCTCAGTTCCTGTTTTGTTTGCCCTTTGTTTGTTTTTTCTGAGTTTGTGCTCTGATTTGTTCTTCCAATTGAGCAACACTTTTTAAAAGGGAACCTTACTTTTTCATTCAGTCTTTGACACCCTATTGAACAAGGCTGGTAGCCTCTTGGGCTTCTCATCAGTGATATACATTTTCATCTGAGCTTCTATTATACTGGCTTTAAATAATCTCCAGGATTCCTGGGGGATTTGACCTTCATTATTCTTCATTGGGTGTCTCCTAGGGATGGGCATGAACCAGCTCACAAATTAAAGTTCATCGTGAATTTTGGCCGCTCTGTGGTTTGCGAAGTGATGTTTGTGGAAGAGCACCCAGCACAAACATTTCACAAACTTTGGTGCTGTTTGTGGTGGTTCATAAATGATCACTTCATAAATGATCACATTTTCCAGACAGACTTTTCTCTCAGCTGTTCACAGTTAAAGAGAGAGGCAGGGAACTTCTTACCAGCAAACTAGCAGAGCACATTCCCTTGTGATTGGGATTGGGGACTCCACTCCCCTGCTGTGGTTTTGACATTAGGGCTTAGCTAGTGGGGACTTAGCTAGTGAGTTCCTCAGCCAAAGACCCACATTTCATACCCTTCCACCATGCCTGATTGTGAACCAATCCCTCTCTACCATGAGGATGAAAGTGGGTTGAAAGAGTGCTCATTGTGGGTGGAAGAAGTCCTCCACACACCCCATACCACAGGACCCCATCTCCAAACCAATCCTGCCAGCCCACAGGAGCCCTCCTCTAGAAGGGTATCACCAGTGGTCTCAGAGCTTCCTTTCCCTGTTTCCCTGATCTGTTCCTGGGGCTCTCCACAGAGGACAGAGTTGTTAGCACTGCCCAAAGACCAATGGATGATTTCACTCTTTGCAGAAGTCTCTGACATCAATTGGGGAGGGGCATCTTCCCCTTCTACACAACTAACTGTTGCTGCTCCTGCCTCCAATACATCCCTCCATGACCCCTCTCAGTCCAGTGCCAGAAAGTAGCTGTCTCTCCTCCCAGTTTCTCCAGTCCTCGGGCATTGTTTCCATCCTATGTTTTGGAAACATTAATGCACCTTCCCCAATGACCCCTGTGGGGCAGAGTGCCAGGTATGCTATGCCCACATCTAGAAGGGTGCAACCCCCCAACACTTGTCTTCCTTCATCCTCCACAGGCACTTGCAAAGGGTACACTCCAGTATGTTGCAACCAGGGGAAAGAGTTGCTGCCCATGGGAGGAAGACAGAACTGTGCACTTCAGGGTAGACCTCTGCAAAAGCCAGCAGCACAACTATCTCTCTCTCACCGCCCACTGGTGGCAACCAGAGGAACTGTCTGTCTGGACTGTCAGGGCATGGCCCCAGCCCCAGGAGGGGACAGTCCTGCCACTGGGCTACAAAGTTGTTCTGCTCCACATGCAGGGGATGGATGCAGACCACACTGCACAAAAAATTGCCACTGTGATACAGAGTAGCCTGAGGGAGTGGGTGGATGGTGGCAACATCGTCCATGACTGGCAGCAGTGAAGGCTCCGTGCCTCAAGGACATAGTCTGTCTGGCACACCCTCTTCACCTGGCAGTGAAGGATGCTCTGGGGTATCGATTGGGGAGGTTGTAAGAACCACATAGAGATTTGCCCACATATAAAAAGTTTTTAAGCCTATTGAAGGCCTAGTCCCAGATAGTATACTGCAAAGCAACATAGAGGCCGAGTTCAGACTGGCAGTGTGCCCCGATATAGGCATGAGCCAGAAATGTTTCACAAACGGATTGAAGGGGCTGTTCACACAGGCACATCTGTCAGGTGTTTCCCAGTCGTACTCAACCTGTCTTGTAACGCTTCCCTCCCAAGTTTAAAAGAAGGTGGTATCAAACCCTGGAAAGCGTGATTATCTTACGTCCATCTCTCTTCCCGGAAGTGTGAACGCGAAAAGCCGCAATGTGGTAGGGATGCAGTTATGCGCATGAGCGTAAAAGTGCACATAACCGCATTACCAGAAACAGCCGCCTACAGCCGTGCCTCCGGGCCAACAGTGTGAACGCTCCCTTGCGCCTCCTCCCCAGTATGCTTCCCCAACAGTCAGTGCAGTGTGACCGGGAAGACCCGGAACAGTTTGTTCCAGGTCTTTTTTGCCACGACTCCCTCCCACTTCAAACTGCCAGTCTAAACTCAGCCAGAGAATGTTCTGTTCATCTGCAAAATTGGATTCAAACACATAATGGTTGCTGGTAATCACTTCTGATGTAGTTTTCCATCAAAACGAAGTTGAAGCCGGACTCTCTGTAATTTGTTGATAGTGTTGGATTGTAAATTGTTGGAAATCTGTTGGCACTGTGAACTGTTCATTTGTAATATTGTATGTCTTATAAATGTATTTCCATTTGCACACTTGATGTGTTTACTGTTCTAATACATATTTTTTGCATATGGTAGTGACTTTCCCAGTTTATGTTTTTTGATTTATATATACTGGGAGGTTTCAGCTGTATTGTTATTTGAACTCCAACCTATGCCATTATTGTGCGTTTTGTGGAATAGAAGGGTGCTGTGCAAGATGTCATCTCCTCCATAACCATCCTGCATGGGGGAGAGGGGCTCAGCATCAACTCCAACAGCTGGCTGACCCTCTCCCTTATGGTGCATGTCCTCAAGACACCACCAAGACACCACCAACATGCTCTGCACCCATATGGCCAGCCTGGGGCAAGTCATCCCTGTGATTCGGGGGCTGGCCTGAGGGCTGGCCTCCACACAGCAGCCGAGCCCCGAGGGGATGCCTGTTCTCCCATGGATCAGGGCCTTGACAGAGAGGTTGTGAATCGGCATCACCACCAAGTTGCATCCTCTCTGCAAGGACGGGGAGTACAAGCTGACCTATATATGTGACCCCCGGATAAAAGGCAACATTGCTCTCCAGAATGCGGAGCTGAAGAAAGAGAAGAAGGAGGAGGAGGAGAATGAAAAGTACTGAGACTGACGAGTGATTACAGCTCTCATACTTTTATTAGTGAGGAACAAGAAAACTTTAGCTGGCTCGCAGGCCAGTTTATATTCCCCGTGAAACCACCACCCAAAACACACACCTCACACTGCATAGGCAATATTTACAGTGGCCAAGAGTTCCACAGGCCCTTGGCCAGGAGCCTAGCCCTTTGATTGGTGCGGGCTAGGATCCACATAGTCCATTATTCTCCGGATCGAAGCACAGAGGTTTCGCCTGACTGCGTGGAGCCCTAGTTTGCCATGCAGTTGGGACTGGATACATTACAAAGAAGAAGAAGAAGTGGTGGTGATGGTGGTTTCATACCCCGCCCTTCACTACCCAAAGGAGTCTCAGAGTTGCTGACAATTGCCTTCTCTTCTTCTCCCCACAACAGACACTCTGTGAGCAGTGTTCCCTCTAAGCTGAGTTAGTGTGAGCTACCACGCAGTTTTTTAGTCTCCAGCTCACACATTTTTGTCTCAGCTGAGGAAAGAGGGCTCCAGAGCAAACTAATTTATTCAGTAGCCAAATCTCTTGCTCACAACCTTAATGCCAGTAGCTCACAAAGTAGAATTTTTGCTCACAAGACTCCACTGCTTAGAGGGAACATTGTCTGTGAGGTAGGTGGGGCTGAGAGAGCTCTGAGAGAGCTGTGACTGACCCAAGGTCACCTGGCTGGTTTCATGTGGAGGAGTGGGGAATCAGACCCAGCTCTCCAGGTTAGAATCCTGATGCTCTTAATCAATACACCAAACTGGCTTTTTGCAATGGAAGTGTGAGCTCTGCAAAGAAGTGTGGAGGCTACTGGTCAGCAGATGTGGACAGAGGGGAAAGTGGGTCAAAGAGACTGGGGAGAGGAGGAGGAGAAGGAGCCACAGCCCAGCACTTCTTCCTCAAAGAGCCCAACAAGGGAGAAGCCTTGCTTCTGGATGTCAGTGGTAAACTGGGAGGTCAACAGCAGCAAGGATGCCAGGCAGGCCATGGTGGAGGAGTCAGCAGAGGTGAGGGTGAGGGAGCAGCTCACTGAGTCCCCTGAGCCTGCTTCCACCATTCCCCTGGGGTATTGGTCATGCAAGGGTGCCCTCTGGCCCGACCTCTCCTGTCCTCCCACCATTGTCTAGAGTGAGTGGGTGTTCTTCCACCTGGGAGACATTCTCAGCCACCATCGCTCCCGCCTGGACCCAGCCAGGGTGGACAAGTTGGCCTTCCTCAAGGTCAACCTCCCCCTTCTGAGCTACTCCTCTCTGGACCTCACAGGATGGGATCCAGACCTCCTGTCACCCCCCTTTGTGTCCCCTTTATTCCTCCTCCTCTCTGAGAGATCCAGCCTGTGGGTTGCACTATTGGTGCTTGGGTGGGAGGATGGCTGCCTCTGCTGGGTGGGAGTGGGCTCCCTCACCCAACACCTACTTCATGAAACAACAACGTATACCTCATAACACAACACCTACCTCATGATCACTTTAAATGGAAAAATCTGGTTTCCGCTGGTCCATTGGGGCTGGGCTGCATTGTCTCCCAAGCTGTACTGGGGTTACTTTGGAGAGCCCCTGTCCTGTAGGATGTCTGCCTTTCTCTTGTAGCTGACCTCACTAATCATTTTAAGTAGGAAACTGGTTTCCCTTCTCAGAATGTATAGCCATAGCACTGATAAGTAACCATTAGGTTTTTCTGCTTTCATGCTGTTTTTCTGCACCATAGCTCCAATTTTACCCTATATGGAATTGTATTTTCCGATCTGTATTTAATCTGATCTCCTATTGTATGTGTACACGTATGCCAATAAAGGCTTGTCAAATGTAATGTTTCCCTTATCTGGTGGGGCTGGGGTGCCTTGTGCATCAAGCTACCGTGGTGTAACTTTGGGAAGCCACTGTTGGAAGTCTCTTTTCATGTCTTCCTTTCTGTCATTGCATCACTAATCACTTTAAATTGAAGACTGATTTCCACTGGTCTGGTGGGGCTGTGGTGCCCTCCAAGTTGTCGTGGCATAACTTTGGGGAGCCCCTGTCAAACCCTGACAATATCTGCCTTTCTGTCCTTCAGAACCTGCCTTTGGAGGAGACATGGGGGGAGGCTGCAAGTGTAGGGGGGATGCTTGCCTTTCTTTCAATGTCTAAATGGGGCAGCGGATACATGGGGGGAGGCTGCAAGTGTAGGGGGATGCTTGCCTTTCTTTCAATGTCTGAATGGGACAGAGGATCTGCTCAGGTGAAGTTTCCCTGTGAGTCAGAGACTCCTGTAACTGCAACGTGAAGTTTCCCTGTGAGTTTGGTGTCACAGGAGTCAGAGACTCCTGTAACTGCAGCTGTCTTTTCCGGAGAGAGCAGTGGGGAGATCTTTTGGGGGGTCTGTAAGTGAGCCCCCAACTTGGAGAGACTGTAGAGGAGTGGAAAACAGGGTAAGGTTCCCTGTGCATTTGGTGCATGCAGCTTGCCAGAGGTCCATTCTAAACATTTTTGAACCTGTGCGTGACATTTTCCCCAAAAGTGCTTTCCTGGCTTGACCTTAGTCCTGTTGGGTTTGCAGTGCCAGTCACTGGCTCTGCAGGGCTTGCAAAAATGCATCCCCACCTTCAGTTTCTACTGAGAGATTCTCTAGTTTGACCTTAGTCCATCGGGGGCACTTTATTTGATGCCTTTAGCTTGCACAGGATGTGTTCTATACACTCCTGAACCTCCTGAGCTTGTGCCTGTCATTTCCCCAGAAAGCACTTTCCTGGGGGCACCTTCTATGGGGGGCCCCTGCAACTCAGGCCCCATAAATCCAATCCTCACCAACCCTGGTTGGTAGGTAGAAAAGAGTCATTCAGAGATCCCCTGTGAGTTTGGTGTCTCTAGCACACTGGAGGGCCATTCTGCCCTATCACGAACTTCACAAACTGGTTCATCTAGCATCAAAAAGTTCACCATCGTCCATGGTTTGCAAACTGTATATGCCACGAACCACACAGTATTTTCCTGGTTTGTATCCATCCCTAGTGTCTCCTTTTAACTAATCCCTTGATTTTTAAGAAACACCCTTTTCAGAAATTGTATAACAGTTTTGGACTTCCTACTCAGTTTTGCACTCACACATGCATGGAATTTGATAGGACTGTGGTCACTATTCTCAAGCAGCTGATGACACATTAATCCCTAATCAGACCCTGTGCTCCCCATAGTCTTCTGATGCATGTTTGGTTCCAGTGCTTATGACATGATAATCTATACTGCAAAGAGACAGAACAGACAAATCTGCTGCATTTATCATTATTCTAATGGTGCACAGGAGGGAAAAAATGCCTTGTAATCCAGTGTTTAGTAAAAGGTTAGCTAATCTCAGAGAACAAAAATATTGTATGCGAAATAGGACTTTAAAACTAAACAGCCACGCCCACTGAATTGTTTTTAGACTGATTGCAACTGAACAATTATCTATGAAAAGAACAAGCCACCTGATGGCAGATCAACTCCAGAACTGAAGTTACACTGCCCTTGTACTTGAATATATACGGAAGAATAATTCAAGATTTATTTTCAGAACATGAACAATGATTATGCATCTCTGTTAGTGGCTTCTATAATCTGTCCCTCCCCACCAATTCATCTGACATTCATATTTCATTTTGATGTCTGGCTGGCCGGTAGAACAACAGGGTATGTGCAGATCTTCTGATTTAGTGGTTCATGGGTTTTTTTTAAAAAAAGTTGCTTGTACCTCAAACTCTACCACTCATGAAGAACCAGCCTACAAATCACTTGTCAACAACTTTGATCTACCTAGTTTCAGGTGGTTTCCCCTCTGTCTATTATTTCTACCAAGAGACCCGTGAAAATTAAATACAGACCTCATCGATGCTTGAGTGACCTGGTTCTCCATCATAACAGCAGTGTAATAGCAATAAATCATTTCAACTTTAATCTATTGTTATTGATGAATGTACAATTATTTGTCATCTAATGTGCTGAAAATGATGACCAAAGAAATAGATCAACTTTTTTTTCAGCTTCCAAGTACGGCATTGATGGATTGTATCCCTAAGCTGTTATTACACTTATAATGTACTCTTCTGTTATGACAGCACAGCTAGTTTTTTAATCATTCCATAGTAATCAACTTAAGACAACATAGCAAGACTCATAACTCATGTTCTTTTCATTTTTGGCAGTGATGGGAAATGAAAATGTTTTTATTCTTTTGAAAATAATTCTTACCTGACTAGGCTGAAGATTGCTTTAAAATTCTAAATAAATGGTTGTTTATTGAGCTGGAACTGAAAAGTGTCATATTAAAATGCCTGTTTCTAAAGAAAAAATAACTTGGGCCCTGATTGCAGTTCAAAGTTGGATAAAAACAAGTCCCCCCACCTTTAAGCAATTCACTGTTGAAGTGCATAAGGGTATGTTTTTTTGTTTAGCAATAGCAATAAAAACAATGATATACCACAGCTTTATGGACATGTGTTTGAGATGCAGTATTCAGCCTCTGGATTACTTCTTCCCATGTCTGTATCATTTAAGATTGCAAAGGGAGAGTTGGAAGTGTGTGACCAGCAACTGGAGAAAGTTGAGTGTTAAGTTAGCAAGGCTTAAGTGTCTTTCATAGCCCTTTACCCCTTGTCATGACTAACAAAAAGAATAATCTATGCAAAATGACCAGCATATGCAAATCTGCTTCATTTGTATAATTAAGACTTCATTTTTCTTGGTATAGAATTTGAGTGACTTGATAAAAAATTTATATATATACCACTCAGAAGAGACACTGCCCTTAATAAAGTGTTTCAATAACAGAATCACAATTTCTCTGGTGAAAAATGTGAACATTTCTATAAAAGGAGTCATAGTACAATAGATTGCGAGGCATACTGCTATATAGATCTCAGTCCGATTCTCTTTCTTTGGCTTAACTGCTAAAAATATTTAGAAGGTTTCTCATAGGCTTTTAATTTTTCACAGGTAAAAGATAATAGCAACATGATTACACAAAGATAAGTGGGCAGTATCAACATACTAGAAAAACACCTGTTGAGTCTGAAGGGCAGAACAGAAATAGAAGGGTAGAATAGGACAGAATAGGACAGAATAGGACAGAATAGGACAGAATAGGACAGAATAGGACAGAATAGGACAGAATAGAATAGAATAGAATAGAATAGAATAGAATAGAATAGAATAGAATGTTCCAATCCTTTTTCCAAACTGAGTCCCTTCATCTCCTACACCCTCCATCAGTCACTGGGACAAGCAAGAGCAATTTTTTACCCCATAAAATACAAATTTTAGTTGGACAGTTGTGTCCTAGATCTGTTCTTAGCCATTCTAGAGTAGAAGAGACTCATAGGGATTTGCTGACAGTCAGACAGACAGATAACATGTTGTGGCCCAAGATTCACCCATGGATATTTCTGTGTTTTGCTTCTACTTGTACACATTACTTTCTAGAAAAATCAGCCATTGCATTTATAACTTCTTCCATTAACCTGATTTTTTTTTCTTGTTACATTGGATTTACAAATTTGCAAGCTTCAATTTTAAGTTCAGTTCAAATTCATTTCAAACTTCAGCAACTTTAGCAATTTAATACACAATTTTCATCTGCAGAAAGTAAAGAAAAATACTACTCTCCACAATCACTATCAGGAAGCAAACATGAAGATGTTCACCATAAATTAGCACTCCTTTCTAGCCAGCTGTAGACATCCTTTATAGGTTGGCACATGATAAGTATTAAGATGCGGCAGCTGAGGCAGAATATGGTGCTGTAACTCCTTGTGTGTTTATGTATGCTAAGTGCCATCAAGTCAGTTCCGACTTATTGCAACCCCCTGAATTGAGGACCTCCAAAATGTTCTATTGTTAACAACTTTGCAAACTAGGATTGCCAGACCGCCCCCCCCCAGAGGAGGCAAGGGTTCCCCGATGCCAGGCCCCACCTCCCTGAGTCCTCCTCCCCCCACTGAGGACTTTGTGCTGAGCTCAGGCTGACCCATTACACCACTGATATCCTGGAAGTGATAGCATCCCTTCCAGATCATGTGAGCAGTTACATAGACACGTCACTGCACGTGGGAGGACTTTCCCTCTCCCCCCCCCCTGCTGCCCAGATTAGGCTAGAGTCTTGGGGGTACTGCTGGACTCTAGTTTCATTCTCACATCTTATTGTTAACTGTTGCATTTACATGCTAATTTGCTACTATCCATTGATCTTATAGGCCACCTGATCCAATTCCAGCTCTGCATATGTATCTTAGCTCTGAGTGGCCCCTCCTAACAGCTTGAGGAGATTTTGTTCCATTTGTCTGAAAAAATGTGTTTCGCACATGAAAGCTTACACTAGAAACAAAACATTGTTGGTCTGAAAGGTGCCACTGGACTCAACATTTGTTCTTCTATTCAAAAACAGTTTCTTAAATGGTCATCTGGGGTAATCACACCTTCCTGATGGATAACAAACTTAACCAGGTAAATGCACCACCACAAATCCCTGGAATGAATGCATCTTCTTCTCCTACATCCCTCCTCCCCCTTTGCTGTCATCTTCTGTTCAATTTTATACTGTGTTTTTCTTCATCTTGTACTCATCAAAGATGTCATCCCTGCAATGGATGTTCCTGCAATGGATGTTCCGGCCAGGCGGTGGCAGTGTGGCGATTGACATACGGGTACTGAAGCCTGGCCAACACGCAGCCCTGCGGAAAATGACGGAGCCAAGCCAGAAGACGTCTATACTGGGCAGTGACGGCACATGCAATTAAAAATGAATATATGTTGTCTTCCCTATCACCTACAAACATTGTTAGTCCCTTGTCTATATTGAGTAACTGTACATCGCTTTGAGCCCACTGGGGAAAGCGATTAATAAATGGAAAGTATTATTTATTATGTATTTTATAGCATAATATAAATACTAATTATTACTCGTCATACAAATAATGATGCTATTAAAGAATGTGCTATGTGATGGCAATGCAAAAATGAATTCTGTTTAGCTCCACCTTCATCATCACCATCCTGAGTTTTGGACTACATGTCAGCTATTTATTTATTTTTTTTGCACCCTTACCGATTAGTCCTACCTATGTGAATAAGGGCAGCAGCAGGGAGATCTGATGCGGAAGACTTTCTGAAGGACAAGCCTGAATGCTTGCACATAGTGTTTTGGTCACTGAAGATCTTTTAGTGGAATTCCAAATGATGCCTGGATTGACGCAGTAAAGGTCTATCTACCTATTACAAAGTTCTCATGTCTGTTGGGAAACAACATGAACACTTCCTATAACATGTGCAATGGAAACTTTGAGTAGAAGTACAGAAGAGGACAACCCAGATTATTAGGGAGTTGGAACACCTTCCCTAGAAGGAAAGGCTGAAGAGTCTGGGACCTTTCAATTTAGAAAAGAGAAAATTAAGAGGGGGCATTATTGAGCCTTATAAAATACTACTAGAATACTAGAACTCAAGGGCATCCAATGAAGCTGATGGGTAGTAGATTCAGGATGGATAAAAGGAAGTATTTCTTCACACAGTGAGTGATTAAAATGTGGAATTCCCTGCCAGAGGATCTAGGGCGATTCTGCATTGGCTCCCCCCCCCCGCAATTGTTTTAGCAAACCCATTTGGAACAGAAATTCCTCTCTGCATTGCATGCTGCTTTCACTTGCTTTGAGCACCGGATTTTATGGTACCTTCTGCATAGATTTATGACTGTTTTATGGCCATTCAGGGTTGACTTTGCAGTCAGTACAGTGTTGGCCCAGGGTATACGAATGAGGTTTTGAGCTGCACCTTTTCCTCAGTGTTGCGAAAATGTGGAACGAATGCCAGATGCAGAACCAGTCCTAGTAATGGTCACGTCACTGGCACAGAAAGCTTTAAAACGGGGACTGGACAGATTCATGGACAATAGGTCTATCAGTGGCTACTCGCCATGGTGATGAAAGGGAACCTCCACATTGGAGGCTATAAACTAGGAGTGTACATTCAGCCTACCCAAACTGAAAATATACCCCCAAAATACCTTATCAGTATTTCTGATCCATGTTTTTCTCAGAAAAACCAGGAAAAACTCCCCCCCCCAAAAAAAATTCCGGATGTATTCAGGAATTACCAGGTAGATCTGAAAATAGTGGTGAGGCTATATGAAATATATATGAAAATAGCGGAGGAGCAATCTGCTCACATCTCTCAGCTTTTTGTCAGGCTTCTAATGAAGTCCCTTTAAAGTTTAAAGGGACTGCAGAAGAAAGCCCAAGGATCAGCTGTGTTGGCAGGGAGTAGACTGTTCCCACCCACTCAGCTTGGGGCTGGCTTCTCATGCAGTGTGGTTTAAACTGGGCTGCAGGAAAAGTTAGTCCAGGATTGGCTGGGCCAGCAGACAGCTGAGAGCTCCCCACTGGCACAGCTTTGCATTGGCTCTTTAAATCCATATATTTTTTTTCTCAGGTCCAAAACATCCTGGGTCTGAATTTCAACCCAGTTTTGGGTTCTCCTGCAGCCCAGTTTAAACCAGGCTGCTGGGAGCTGAGAGCTCCCTGTCGGCACAGCTTTGCATTGGCTCCTTAAATCCATATTTTTTTCTTCTCAGGTCCAAAAAATCCTGGATCTGAATTTCAACCCAGTATTGGGATCTGGGATTTTCAGGTCCAATAGACCTGAACCAGAAAATACTGGTTAAAAAAAACCCCTTTACACCCCTACTGTAAACCTCTGAATCCCAGTGCCATGAGGCAACATCAGGGGAAGGCCTTGGTCTCTATGCCCTGTTGTTGGACCTCCAGAGGAACTGGTTGGCCACTATATGAGACAGGATGCTGGTCTAGGTAGACCACTGGTCTGATCCAGCAGGGCTGTTCATATGTTCTTAAGTAGGGATGGTTGGTTCCGTGACAAGCCTATTATGAGCCAAATCCAACTTTGAGCAGGGTTTGGGTTTAGCTCATAGTGGCTTGGTATTATCCAAAATCCTAGCACCAAAACTAGGACATTTCATTTCCAATCTGCTCAATTCTGAAATTCTTTGTGCAGTGGTTTAAGATGAAGGTATTAGTTTCAGTGCTAGGATTGCTGACTGCTCCACTTTTCTATGTAACTTAACAATTTGAACTCTATAAGGAAATTTTGCCACAAATTGAATATCTTGCCATCCAAAATATAACTTTTATTCTTCAAATTGAGGTGTCGGCCTCCAAGATAAGACAAGATCCAAAAACTGAAGGATTGAAAGTTGATGGAGAAGAATGTAAACTTAGAAGCTATGCAGATGATGTTGTTTTATCAATCAAGGACCCCCATATTCTGTCGGTATAGGTAATAGAACAAATTGAAAAGTTTGGGTCCTTTTCAGGTTACAGAATTAATAGGAAAAAACAAAAATAAATACAAAATTGTTAACACAACAGGAGGAGGATACTGATAAGAGAATTATGGGATGAGAAATAACATCAAAAACAGTTAAATATACCTGTCTGAACAAAATGATACATTGTTTAAAGACAGTTACAAAACTACATGGACATTCATGGAGACTTAGCAAAACAGTATAAACTAAAATTATTGTGGTTGGGAAGAATCTCTACAATAAAAATGAATGTCCTGCCACAATTGAATTTCTTATTCCAGATGCTACCAATTTCCATGCAAGAAAAAAAACTTTGATAGACTGGCAGAAACAAATAAATGCATTTATCTGGAATGGTAAAAACCCAAGAATTAAATTCAAAGTGTTTCAGGATGGGGAAAAAAGAGAGGATTGGCAGTTCCCAATATTAAGCTGTATTATCAAGCAGCCAAACTAGTCTGGATCGCAGAATGGATTAAAGACCAGATTGACAGACTAATGAAACTAAAAGCTGCAGGGCTAGAAAACAGACTGCATTACCCTCTTTGGACTAAAAAATTAACTTCAAAAAATAAAGGAGAAGACAAAAAAACACATAATTAGAGACAGCTTACTTCAGACCTGGGGGTCTTTAAAAAAAAGAATCAGCCCCATGACATCTCCTATCATGTCAACAATACAAGCATACTACAATAAATAAAAGAGAAAAAATGATTTTTAACTTACAAAGATATATTAAACTCAAAAGGTAAAATTAAATCTTAGCAAAAGATTCAAGAAGGGGAAAAGATACAATAGTTAGTCTACCTTCAATTAACTTCTAGACTTAAAAAAGATCTTCTCACATAAAGAGATGGAGTAAGATACTTGAGTGAGTTTGAAAATATCATCATAGAACACAAAGATCATTCGCTAGGACAAATCTATAAAATATTACTCCAATATGATACAGAGACCGAACAAGTTAAAACGTGCATGATAAAATGGATGCAGAATGTTGACAAAGAGATACCCTTCCTACTCTGGGAAAGTTTATGGATGAAAGGCATAAAATTTACAGCCTAAGAGAAAACTGGTATAAGATGTTCTGCCAATGGTATCTCACCCCTATGGATATCTATAAAATGGACAAAAATTACAAAGGAACTTGTTGGAAATATAAAGAATTAGAAGGCACATTTTATCATATGTGGTGGTCTTGCAAAATAACAACAACAACCATAATGGAGGATCCAGAAAATTCTTATAATTTAATTTCCACTGAATCCAGACGCAATGCTATTGGGAATGATTCCAAATAATGTGGAAAAACATCACAAGATATATTCAGATATATGTTAACTGCAGCAAGAGTACAGTTAGTGTCTGCTTGGATAACAGAAGATTACCCAACAAAAGAAGCCTGCTGTGATAAATTAGCTGAATATGCTGTAATGGCAAAATTAACAAATTAAGTCAATGGGGGAAAGGGAGGCAAAATCTCTTTGGGAGAGGAAGCAGAAGGTGAGGAAGGTCCCCTCTCTCTTAAATAAAAGTCACTCTATGTTAGCTTAATCACAGGGTTGTTGCGAAGACAAAATGGAGGTGGGGGAGAATGTATGTCACCATGAGCTTCTTGGGGAAAGGGCACGATAGAAATGCACTAAACAGATAAATAGTAGTTTGTGTCAAGAAAAATTGGAAATATACCCAATACAACAAAGGAAAAGAGCAGAAAACATCTGCACCCAGTACTACTTAAGTTTTTGTATCTAAGGTTCTCATTAAATGAGACATGGAATGCAACTCAGGTTGGAGGCTTTTCCCACCCTACTTCACATTTCATGTCTGACTGGGACTCACCTTCATAATACTCTGGGCAGGGCCAAATTATTAATGAAATATATCTATTTTATCAAAATGTTTGAAATAATATTAAGTAAGCTATAAATATCATTCTCTTTCTAGAAAAAGAGTTCTAAATGCTACTCCAAAATTATTGTATCAAATTGTTTAAAAATTGGTATGCTTAAAAAAAGTATATTGATATGCTGAGAAATTTATGTAATTAAGCTGAAAAGATAGCCTACTCTCGATCTATACATTATATTATATATTAGAATTGTGTCCTCAATAAATGCAAGATGTAAAAGCTTCTGATGATTCATATCCTTCTTCCCCTTTTTTCCTGTACCCCTCCAATTATATAATAAATACATATATAAAACAAAATATAACTTTTATACATTCAGTAATGAAAATATCATGGCATCCGACCCCATCACTTCTTGGCAAATAGAAGGAGAAGTTGTGGAAGCAGTGACAGACTTCACGTTCCTGGGATCCAAGATCACTGCAGATGGTGACTGCAGCCATGAAATTAAAAGATGCCTGCTTCTTGGGAGGAAAGCGATGGCAAACCTAGACAGCATAATAAAAAGTAGAGACATCACCCTGCCAACAAAAGTTCGTATGGTCAAAGCAATGGTACTCCCAGTAGTACTGTATGGCTGCAAGAGTTGGACTATAAGGAAGGCTGAGCACCGAAGAATAGATTCTTTTGAATTATAGTGCTTGAGAAGACTCTTGAGAGTCCCCTGGACTGCAAGGAGATCAAATCAATCAATCCTAAAAGAAATCAACCCTGACTGTTCCCTGGAAGGCCACACACTGAAGCTGAAGCTCAAATACTTTGGCCACCAAATGAGAAGGGAACACTCACTGGAGAAGATCCTGATGCTGGGAAAGATTGAAGGTCAAAGAAGAAGGGAATGGCAAAGGATGAGATGGTTAGACAGTGTTATCAAGGCAATGAACATGAAATTAAGCAAACTCCGGAACACAACAGGAGGGCCTGGCGTGATGTGGTCCATGGGGTCGCAAAGACTCGACTGTGCGACTGAACAACAAATATGTAATATCTGTAAAGCCATCTCTCTTTTGAGGTGACGTATGTTATGCTGCCTCCTTGCCTTCCTTAGCATTTCATACTTATTTCTGCTGCCACCTAGGGCTTTCGCCTTAGAATTCTTAGTTGGACCCAAAGAACAGGATAGCTCAGTTTTGACTGGTAGACTCACAGAATGGTTAGTGTCTGGAGATGGCTATAAGGTAAAAGGGGACCCTTTATATAAAACAATTGTTTTCTCTTAAATATAAATAGATTTTATTTAGAAGTAGAAGAGTGTAATGCTTTCAGTAAAGGTCATAAGTGTAATGATTTCAGATAAATACAGTTCATCTTTCTCTAAAGTTCCTTAAGTAGCCCTTCTTTTTCCAAAGTTTCTTAAATAGCCCTAGCTACAAAGGCTTATTTTCTTTCTTTTTGTTTTGTTATCCCTCTGTAGGGGATTTTTTTATTTGCATTTTCTAAAAACTACAGCGAAATTGGGGGAAGGGTCTACAAACTATGGGAGAAAGTAAAGAAAACCCACTAAAAACCCAAGAGATCCTTTTGTTTCTCAACTGGTAGCTTGGTTTGGGGGCTGCCACCCCCAATTCCAAATCTGAGTCCTCATCAGAAGATTCAACCGCTCCCTTTTCATCACTTTCTTTGGTGCTGTCATCTTTCTTTTTTACTTCTTTGCCTGCTGGCCTTTTCAACCGAGTCAATTTTTTTCTTTTTTGTCCTTAAATTTGAAGATTATGACTTCCAGGACATTCCATCTGTAGGGGACGTTGTTTTTCTGTAAAAATAATGCCAAGTCTCTATATTTCTTTCTTTTCTTTCTTATTTCAAATGGAATGTCTTTTAGGATTTTAATTTCTTTGTCCTTAATCTTCAGGATCGTTCCACTTGTTGCTTTAAGAATTTGGTCTCTCACTTGTCGTCTGGAGAATCTTACCATACCTTCCCGGGCAGATCATTTTTTTTTTAAATTCAGAATATGACCTATAGATCGTATCTATTTCACTTTGAAGTATATCCGCTTTTATGTCTGCCACCGGGGCTATAGCTTGACTCATCAGCTGATTTAAGTCTTCTCCTTTCTCCTGAGGGTCTCCTTGAAATCTAAGGACATAGTTTGCTCTTTTCATTTGCAGCTGTAATAATTGAGACTCATCAGTTGTTCTCTTTTTCTCCATCATCTGCAGTTGTTTTTTAAGCTGTTTTGTGTTGGCATCCACTTCTTTCATCTGTTGCTCCATTCTATCCAGTTTTTTTACAGTCTCATTGAGTTGGGTTTGTTAAAATCCAGCTTTTGATGTAATGCCGTAACCTGTTCTAGCAGAGGGCGCAATGCTTCAGTCAGCATCCTTTGAAAGTCTGCAGTCATGGCCTGTCTAAGGACAGAACTCGTTGGGCTAGCACTTCCGGCAAGAGGCCTCAGCTTCTGTTACTTATCTTTCTCCTCTTTCTTCGGCACCATGTTTGAGATTGTTTACTTTTCAAAAGAAAGTTGTCAGAGTCTCTAGAATCCCAGCAAAAGTCTGGTGAGTTTTTAAATGTCTCTTTATTTCAGTCCACTTTGTTTTATAGCCCCCCTTTCTTCTATTATGCAAAGTACGTTTGTTTTCTTTTTCCGGGGAGGGTCCCCCCCTCTGCTTTCCAAGGGGAGGCTTTTGGCTGATTTCAGATGTTCTCACTTAGACCTCAACTCACATTTCAGTGATAGATCACTTTTAATCTTATTTCGCTCGATCACAAAACGCTTGTCCTGGTGTGCGCTCCTAGTTCCATACGGACGCTCTGCGGTGGGACCTTTGGGGCATGGGAAAGCCCCCCTTCACCAGCAGGATCACAGGAGGAAGAGCCTTCCTAGCACCCCATGGCTGGGAGCCCTTCGCAAGGGCTCCGGGGTGGTGCAGATGATCTGAGCCGCAGGCGCTGGCACGTGTCTCCCGGAGCTCCGGGAGAACATGGCTGCCATTGCGGACGCCAAAACCGGAAGTCCACAAAACCAGAAGTCACTTGCTGCTGAGGATTCCTCACAGATTCCTCACACTCTCCACAGCATCTGACTCAACTCTCTTCCTACACTAACTCTGAACAAACTTATGTCTCACACAAAGCCTCTCGGAACAAACCAGTCAACTCTGCCTAGGCAGCTACTATCAAATCATAACATACTTCAATCTCCCATCCAGCCCCCCCTTTCTTCCTCTAGAAACCTACTTTTTAATCCACAACAAGCTACTTATAAAACCCCACATTAAAACACAGTAATAAAACACACAATATTTACAGTATCCAAACACCAGAGTCATCACCAAAAATATACATTCAGCAAGGAAAACATCTGTTGGAAGCAGTATAACACTTTTGCCTAGTGTAATAATATTTGCAGAGTTTCTCTCAGATATGTTTTTAAAATGTTTCCAGACAGTATTGCTGCATGATGCAGCTGGGACTTACTCCCCACACTGCTTTTGTGGGCTCCAGGGCTCCCAGAGCACAATGAGGATGGCATGATGCTGGTATTCAACCGACTGCATAGCCAGGCTTGAGGATGAGCTCTGGTGTGGGCAGCTGGACACCCCCTTCTGGGCACATGATCCACATCAGATGGGCCAGGAGGTGGGCAGACCTAGGGGCCTTACCTGCCTACCCTCCTCTATTTAAGGCAATGCCACCCTAACCTTGGTCTTTGTTATGTATTGGGACTGGAACATTCCAGGACTGTTTCTACCAGAGACTGGCTGAGCTTGGAGCTCTAAAATAAAATTTCCTGGCTGAGCTTGGAGCTCTAAAATAAAAGTTCACCAAGACATTGGAGGTGGCCAATGGAGAAGTAATGGATCTGATAATAGCCTATCATTGGTAATTGTTTGGGAAGTGGGTGGAGTTGCATGCTATTTAACAGGGCTGTTGCCCTGGTAGTTTGTCTTTTGTCTTTGTCTTGTTCCTGCTGAAAAAAAACTAATTTCTCAGGCTATTTGTGGGCCTTTTCTGTCCTACAATTGCATCCACCTTTTGTCCTGTGTCATCAGCTCACTGGGTTCAGAGCTGGGATGATCAGGAGCTGGTTCCAGTCCCTTTTTGCCTGTCCCATTCTGCCACATTAGCTTGCTAGCCTAATGGCTTCCCTGCAGGCAGATGTTCCATTTGTTTCCAGCTAGGAATTAAAGAGCCACTCCAATTTATTGGTGAACCACATGCTTGCTTTGCACAGTTGTTCAGTGGCAAACTGGCTAGCTGGGAGGTTCCCTCCCCCCTTTTTGTTCTGGCATGGGGCCAGGGGCAGTTTTGACCAGAATCGGCCATGAACCGTTTTACTGTGGGGGGGGGGAGGAAAGGGGGCTTCAGTTGGCACTGCCCATCTGACCCTCGCAACTCCTTCCTGACTTGGCAAACTTTAGAGGGGTGGTGGAGGACTCCCCCCCCCCCATGCCTGATCATTGTAAACCCATCACAACTCACATTCTGATTGGTCTGATCCAGCGGCTTCCACAGACCTGTTGGTCACATTCAAAGTCAGCCTTTTCCAGGTGACCTTTACATTAGCCTTTGGGAGGGTGGGGCTTTCCAGAATAGTGAGCTACTGGCAGCATCTTAAATGGATAGTTTTGGTTGAGCCCTATCTTGCTGGGACATAGCAGTCCAGGGTGATGAGCTGCATGTTCACCGCTGTCGGTCTAAAATCCATAAGTTAGGGCCGGGCTCAAGTAGTCTCCTGCATTCCATTCCACCAGGCCAGCCCTGCCCAGTCCACCTTAAATTAGGACTAGGAGTAAGGCTCGTTGTGGGAAGAAATACAATGAGGTCTAGAAGGAAGCTCCAGGTGAGTGTCCCGGCTCTGGCTGGTGGGGTGGCAGAGGGAAGAGGAAAATAGAGGGAGGCAAGCCATGTTTATTTCCTTTTGCTTAGCTATAAGGCAGGGCTGTCTCAAGTCATTTTGCTGCCCCAAGTGGGTAGTATGGGAGGATAGCCTCATGGTAACAGGTATGGTTCCCTCCACCCCTGACTTATGTTGATTTGGGGCTATGCAGTG
>NW_015164682.1:107946-165903 GCF_001447785.1 Gekko japonicus
TGGACATCAGTTGTAATAGCTGGAGATCTCCAGGTGTCTCCTGGAGGTTGGCTTATGTTAATTTGGCAGCTAAGGTAAAAAAAGCACCTCCTCCTATGTCATGTTTTCTGGGTTCCAAGGGTCTGGGAAGTTGTTCCATAGCCAGTTACATGGTTGCTAACTCTGGGTTGGGAAATACCTGTAGATCTGAGGGGTAGAGCCTGGGGAGGGCAGGGTTTGGGGTGGGGAGGGACTTCAGCAGGGTATAATGCCATAGGGTCCACTGGCCAAAGCATCGATTGTCTCCAGGAGAACTGAACTTGGTCATCTGGACATCAGTTGTAATAGCTGGGAAATTTTCTGTAGGGGAAATGATGTGCTGTGGCTGTGGAACACGGTGATTTCTGGGAGATCTCCAGGCCCCACAGGGAGACTGGTATATGTATTTAACCTCAGGACTCCCAACAGCAACAGCAGACTGTTTAGAATGCTAGAGGCAAAGGGGTCCCAGGGTGGTGGCAGCTGTACCATGCACTTAGGCGGGGGCTGGGAGTGGCCCACTGGCGACCCCGGTGCCTTGCGGTGACACGGGCCACATAGGGAGGAGGGCGCACCACCCACCTCAGGCCTGACTGGCTTGTGAAACAGCGTCTCTCACGGCCGTTGTCATCCTCCTGTCATGGCCAGGGAGGCCCGCAGCGCATGGCCGGCACACAACGGGCCAGAAGGCAGGGAGAAATGTTGGCTGGTGGAGCAGGGCCTCCGCTGCTGTAAGGCTCTGCAGCAGCAGGATCCCCTGCTGAAAAAAAGGCTCCAAATAGCCCTCCTGAGGCAAACGGCATCTTCTCTCCTCCACAGACAAACGGCAGCATCTCTCCTCAGGTGAAGCTATGTTGTGAGGGGAATTTTGGTGGGAGCTGCCTCTGTGGGCGGGACTTAGGCACACCTTCTGATGGGCAGTTCAGACAGCCAATTTATTTTGCCAAGTGTAGAATGTTGCCATGCAAAAATGCTTTTATATATAAGGACAGGATACCTCCAGATCAGGCCCCCAGGTACAGACACTCTTCATGCATGCTGACGAGTCCCACCTTTCTAGGTTTCAGTTTGTCAGTGTCCTGAAGACTTGCATCACAGCTTTGGGATTATCTCCCTCAGACTTTGATGTGCACTTCTTTTGCACTGGTGCAGCCACCATGGCCTCAGAACTGGGTTTCCCTGCAGAATGAATACGGCCCATTGGCCAATGCTGGTCTGCTGCATACAGGTCTTACATGCCCTTTGGGTCAGCTAGGTCACTAATGTGCATGTCCTTCAGCCCCTGCAGGTCAGCAAATGTCAGTGTGAATCATGGGCCCACAGCATTGTCTATTGGGCTGGGAGGTACACCACATTGTCTGGATGGGAAGAAATCTTGGGGCACATCACTTGGTTGGGGCACTGGGGCATGCATTGGTCCTCTCCACTGTGTCATGCCAGGTGTCAATACGGGACCACCAGATGTCTTGGCTCTCTATCACTTGCCTGATTTAGTCTGGTCTCCTTATACACTGCCAGTGATGCGGTGCTGTTTCACTGGCCCGGGTGGACTTGGCCAGGAGGAAAACATGTAAGGTGGCTGCCCAGGTCGTGGGAGGGCACTTCATTGGCCATCAGTTTTAGGTTAACTGCCCTCTACAGGGTGGATAGGGTGCACCTATCTGAGTGGGGTACAGATTTTTGGCTGCATGGCATCCGGGGAGGGTTGTTTGACAGGTTACAGGCTTAAGAGCATTGGCAGGAGCCAGGGTGGGGGAGTCATCCCCCCCCCCAGCTCTCGTGGCAGTTTGGACATGGGACAGATCCTTTTGGTTACGGAAGTTGTGCCTACAGGCCCACATCCTGTGGTTTGGAGGGCTCTCTTGGGAAAAGCTAATTCAGCAGCATGCCCAGCTCAGGGGCTGTCAATACCAGGTGGCAAGGGAACTACACAGCAGTTGGCACCTTTGGCTCCCTGGGGTTTACCACTCCCTGGTATCACCCCAGCAAATGGGCTGGGGGGGGGGTTAGGTTCATCAGCCGGCAGGCTGGTCACCCAATTCACAATCTGTCCCTATGCTGTGTCAATTGTCCTGCAGTGTAATCAATAAAAGCTGTGGCTGCTTTATTTCTCCAGATCTATGCAGTCTGCTTCATCTCCTCACCTGTGGCCCTCAATGTCCCAGGGCCTACAATAACTGACAGTCTCATTGAACTAAATGTCAAATCAAAACCCAATATCAATAAATCAAGATCTCAGTTGTCATCATTAAATGAAATGTGACCATCAGTGGAAACAAATTCTCTTTTTGAATTTTACGATAGAAAAGGAATTTGCAGATGTTCAGCTGCGATCATTTTACCAGCCTTTCTTGATGGGGAATGGCTAATAAACGTATTTATATCAATTCACATTAGAAATGTCAAAGGTTGAAAATGCCTCACAAATGTTGTATCTGTAATCTTTGCAACACCCCTGTGAGGTTGGTCAGTCTTTTTTATCTCCATACTGAAAATGGGAGATAATAGCTTGCCTAAAGCTAAGTCCTGAGTTCACAGCTGTCAGAAGATTTGAAAATACCACAATTCTAAACCAGCCCTTTGATAAACGATTAATACCACTTAATGCTCAGCCAATAGCACTACCAATATATTCTTCAAGCATAGTCCAAACCCTGTCGAGGCCTGTTTACTTTTCTGGCCTATTTGTTCTGTGGAGTTATGGATGTGCTTTACAAACAAGCTTCGAGTTCCAAGGCTACAATCATCATTATCAGTTACCCTTAAGGGCAATCTTTTTGCTCAGAGACATGACCCATTTGATATCCCAAAAACAGCATTAATTTTAATTTGTCACATTGTAGGGTATAAATTGAGTAAATGTTAATAGCATTCTTCTTGAGTAATCAGTTCTACATGATTAACCTAAAAATTGCCAAAATGTTGTTTACTATTCATTTTTGTCTGGAAAAAAAAGGCAAGAGGAGTCAGACGGAGCTGGTTAATTTGCTTTCTGATTTGAATTAAAACTTGCCACATTGATTCATAATCATTTCACTCCATATTTATCCTGACAAACCAGGAGTGCTGTTCAGAGTGAAAGTGATGTTTTGCTGATGGCGTCATGGACGCGACTCATTTTCACAGTTTGCATCAATGTAAGTTTGATCTTATATTGGTGCAGGTTCTGGAAAAATAGCCGGGTTCGAGTGATCTGTCTGTCTTCTTTTTACATATTTATTTCAAAAAGTCTAGCCTATGGTCTTTACTACCATCTAGTGGAGCAATCTAGTCACAGCATAGCAAAGTCAAATCAAGTAATAGGAATCAAGTAGGACAGGTTGTGTCTGCTATGTTGAAGGAAGTTTTAAAATATTTCCGTATTCCTTACAGGTAGTATCATTTGGTTCCTCATTTTAAGGTTCCTTTTGTTTGAAAAGTCCTGTGTGTTTCTTTCCCTGTTTACAGTCAGTTCTGATGATAAGTCAGCTTTTCACTTCCATCAATTACCACTTGTGTAGGTGGGTTACTTGTTTAACACTGGAACAGCCATCTCACGTGAAATCACCTTTCCGTCAGTCAATTGGGGGAGGGGAATCACATTTGCCAGTTTATTGAATGGGAGGTTTTAAGTTAGCCCACTACCTATCATTATTCTATCCACGCAAGTAGACCACTTGTGGGAGCAGTTATTTATGAAAGTGCAAGGCTGATTCATCATCCACATACAGTAGTACTCTTCAGACAGCCAATGATGCAAAGATCCAAATCAATATGCAGAAGATGCCTTATTAAAGTTTATTTTCAACAAGATGGATACACAGCCTTGGAATCTACTTAAAATTCTTGCTCTACCAAATTGTGCAGATTTTAGATTAATGATACTTTTGATTACAACTCTCTAATCAACAGAACAATGTAATTATCCCTCACAGCTTGTACAGTATGAAATTTAAAATACATTTAGAGCCCATTCCTCAAAGTACTTCTCCAGCACAACTCCCATCCACTTAATGAAGCTGGCAGAGGCAGAGAGGTGGGCTGTTACAAATTAAGTGGATACTAAATTGTCTCAATAGAGGAGTTATCTAATATAAATAACGAATTATACAAACAGATGTAACATAAGTTATACATTCATATGAATATGAATTTAGCATAATCTCAGCATAATCAATGCATAGAATGTATGCATTTGATAAGAATTCTACAAAAGGCTTAGTTTTAATAACTAAGGCTTCGTTTTAATATCTAATAATATTAAATAAATATTAAAATAAAACTGTCAGACCTTAGGACAGCCTTAGGACAGCTATATATCTAATTCCCAACATGCCCCCTATGTGCGGATACTTATTTCCACAAATCTGGGGGATGTGGAGGGTCAACAGATATTCCTGCACACTTGGTGCGCTCTCCAGGAGTGCAGAAAAATCTGAGATGTTTCAAAAAGTACACAGAGGATACCTAAATCCCCCCAAAACTACAACTGCTTGCTCTGGGCATGCGCCCAGTCGCTGAAGCGGGGGAACTACAACTGCTTGCTCTGGGCATGCGCCCACTCACTCGCTGAAGCGGGGAACAGCGTGAGGGAAGCTGCCACACCACTAACCATCCTGACTGCTGCTCAAACTGCCACAGCAGCAGCAACCGTCCCTGCACAGAGAATGGACTTACCCTTGGGAACTGTGGCTACCATGCGAGGAAATGCCGGGTACTTCAGGGACCTTGGCTCAATACTGCCCCCTCCCGTTTCTTCTGTTTGTTTGGAATTAATGGCAAGGAAGCCGAGCGCAGCTCTGAGCCCGGCCGCACTTCACCCATTTAATCTTTCCACTGGTGAAGGGCTGCCAGCCAGCCCTGGTCTCCTCCCACTAATGCTCCGCTCGCCCGGCAGCAAGCCAACAGCCCACTTGGATCTGCTGTAACCTCGCACAGTCTGGCCAGGCTGAGGCATCCTGAGGCCTCCTCCTTGCGCCTCCTCCAAGCTGAAGGGCTCGGCGTTGGTCAGGGGATCGGGCCTCATGGCATCGCTCTGCTGGTCAGCCACTGCCTCACCGGCAGCCTCCTCACTTCCCCCGAGGCTCTGTTGTGCCGGGTCAGTCTCCCACGGCCTGGGTGCTGTTGCCCAGGTATGTGCTAGGGGAGCCTCGGAGCCAAGAGAAGGAGGGGGGGAAGGAAGCCTTGGTGAGGACATCTGGAGCAGTTCTGGACGAGCCACTGAGAGAGGGAAGTGGGGGGGGAGGAAGCCTTGGCGAGGCCGTCTGGAGCAGCTCCAGACAAGCCACTGGGGGGGTGTCAGTGGGTCTGGAAGCTGCAATGGAGCCTAGGGAGAAGGTGTGTGGGGGGATATGAAATCCCCCCCCCCGGTGAGTATCGCGGGAGGGCAACTCTGTTACATTTTGGTTCCACCTTTCCTCAAAGGAGTTCAGGGCAACATACAAGTTTCCCACTGTATTTCTACACCCCTGTTTCCATTGCCTGAAAGTGTCTGAGGGGGGATCAGTGTGTGTGAGAGAGGCCTTGGAGTCCCCCTAGCCCTCATCTCTTGCTATCCCCCTGGTAGGTTGCCACCACTCAAACTTTGCCCTTTTCTCACCATCAGCAGATTGACATGCTGACAGAGGCAATCTCTGTGTCAGCTGCCTCACAAGTTCCTCTTCTCTGCATCTGCTAACTAACTCGAGCCTGTGCAGGAGATTTGGTCTATGCATGGGAAAGCAGCCGGGTGCCTGGATAAGAGCTTTGAACACTTTAGCAAAGATAAAGTATTTATTTATAACATACATATCTACCTTTCTAGGAGCACAGGAACACAGGAAACTAGTATCGGAACACCAGCAGAAGTATTACAGAAACTAAAGAAAAGAAACAAAACCATGTAGCTAACTAGACTGTAGAAGTCACTAGATTCCCCTTGACATTCCTTTCCAAAAAATGGATGCAAGCAAAACTGGAACTTTGAAATTGAGGCTGGTCAAGGCAGACTTCATTCCATTTCTCCCCGTTTCCTGGTTCTTGGCTTGTACAGCTTTCATGAAGCATGCTAAACCTTGTAACTCTTTCTCTCCCAGCTGGGAGGGTTTCTGTCTTAGGGTTGCCAGGTCCCTCCTGGCAACTGGTGGGGGATGGGGGAGACTTCCTTGGAGAAAGTGGAAGGCCCAGGCTATGTTGCTGATGTCACATGGAAAGTGACATCATCTTGCTGCGCATATCACTGCAACACTCTGGTATTTGAGCAAAAGCCAGAGGTCATTTCGGGGGGGATCGCGGGGGATCGCAGTTCCCCCGTGTGAGGTATGGAGGGCGGGGCACATGTCGAAGCCCCGCCCCTGCTTCCGGCCGCCCCGCTTCCGGCCCTCATTCAGCCAGGAGGAGGCAGGAGAAGAGGGAGGGTAGGTTGCTTCCTCCCTGCCTCTCCCCATCCCTGCCTGCCTGGGGCCAGGGAGGGCCTTCGCGGGGCTTCCTTGCACTCCCGCCGGAGCACAGCCGGCCGTGCAGGTCCACTGCCGGGCCCCTCATGGGGCTCGGCAGTGGAGCTGCAAGGCTGGTGGCGGCGGCTGGGACCATTGGAAGCGGGGTGTGTGGCCTTATGACACACTTCCGGTGATGTCAGGGAGTGTGGCCTTATGACACACTTCCGGTGGTGTCAGGGGGTGTGGCATATGCTAATGAGTTATGCTAATGAGTTCCCCTAGCTCTTTTTCCACGAAACGACCCCTGGCAAAAGCCCTATGGTAAAAATGACTTCTAGCTTAGAGTTTTTGCCCAAATACTAGAGTATCACCTGGACATTGCTGGTGAGATGATGTCACTTCCTGCGTGATGCCAGTGATGTGGCCTGTGCCTTCCTCTTTCCTTTCCCTTGGTAAGTTCCCCCACCAGTCAGCTAATTGGCAGCTGGGGGCAGAGCCTGGCAGCGGGGGACCCCTGCTTCCACTGGTGGTGGGGGAGGTCTGTCAACCCTATTCCTGTCTGACCTATCATGAAATGGGGCTTGACTCCACAAGCTTCCCACCATTCCCTTTACTTTTTTAAAAAAAAATTATATTTAAATTTCTTCTCGCATACACATATTAAGTAACAATCAAAATACAAAATAATCAAGTATTAGAACAGAAAAAAATAACAACCTTCCATGTCAAATCTTACAGGCTTATCAAGTCAAGAATCTACAATTAGTGAAACATGATAACCAAGTAACAAATACACAAAATACAGAAGGTAAACAGTCAAGAAATGTTTCAAATTCAAATTTGAACTATCATAGAAAAATCATATCCTGATACAATGAGTTGCTAGGTAAGATGTCACATTCAGCAAAAAAAGGTTAATACAAGGAGCCACATCTCTGTAAATAAGGAATCATGTGAATTTTGAGATTTAATTTTTAAGTTGTGTGTTATTTTCCCCATTATAAACTGTTCCCAAATTTTCTCATACCACTCTGACATTGGGGGGATCTAAGCAATCTCCATTTTGAAGCTATAATGATAAGCATGCCCTCAGCCTTTACAGACCTATAGCAGGATAGCCAACAAGAGGCTCATTTGCTACATTCACCCAGTTTTGAAAGATCCTTTGACTTTGGTTGTCACCATCCTTAAGAACTAATTATCAGAAAGTTAAATGAGCTGCCTCCCCCATCTACATGGACAAAAGCCATGTGGGATGGTCAGGGGTCATTTCGTAGAAAAAGAGCTAGGGGAACTCATTAGCATAACTCATTAGCATATGTCACACCCCCTGACACCACCGGAAGTGTGTCATAAGGCCACACACCCCGCCCCCAACGGTCCCGGCTGCCGCCGGCCTTGCAGCTCCACTGCCGAGCCCCATGAGGGGCCCGACGGTGGACCTGCAAGGCCGGCGGGAGTGCAAGGAAGCCCCACGAAGGCCCTCCCTGGCCCCAGGCAGGCAGGGGTGGGGAGAGGCAGGGAGGAAGCAACTTACCCTCCCTCTTCTCCTGCCTCCTCCTGGCTGAATGAGGGCCGGAAGCAGGGCGGCCGGAAGCAGGGGGTGGGGCTTCGTCATGTGCGATCCCCCGCGTTCCCCCCCGAAATGACCTCTGGGGATGGTCTGTAATAAAGAGGGGGACAGGATGCAAACAGGCAGAATAAATTAACACTTTCTCTTTCACATTCTCTTATCTCATGACTTCTAAATTTGCTTAGGAAACATCGATGAGGGACTTTGTCAAAAGTCTTTGGAATCCCCTTATGTAATATCACCCAGATCATTGTCCACATGTCAGTTAACCCTGTCAAAGAATTCCAAAAGTTTGGTGAGACAGGACCAATGTTCCCTCTAAGCTGCGGAGTCTTGTGAGCAAAAAATCTCCTTTTTAAGCCACTGGCATTAAAGTTGTGAGCGAGTGATTTGGCTGCTGCATAAATTAGTTTGCTCTGGGGCCATCCTCCCTGAGCTAAGACAAAAATGGGTGAGCCGGAGGCTAAAAAACTGTGAGCTAGCTCACACTAACTCAGTTTAGAGGGAACACTGGACAGGACTTCCTTCCTAGAAGCCATGCTGATTTTTTTGTTAGTGGGACTTCTTTCACAGTAATTGTATTAGTCAGAATAAGTGATTGCAGGGGATGGTACTTACTTCAAATGAATCACTCTGGTATAAAACAAAGTGGTACTGAACATTGCACAAATTGCTATAATGTGGAAGGTATCCGGTAACCCCTACTACATGTACTAGACCACTGGAACACTGGACCATTTTGCTTGGGCTCAGTGCCAATTCTCTGCTCAGGCAACCTATGTGTATTTGAGATGCTGTAAGTACCACTGGGGATAATAGCACGAGAGAAAGCAATAGATATGGCTTTTGACCACCATCAGCCACCCTCTGGGTTTGAGACAAGCCCTGATGTGCTGGAAGTAGTGCTGGAGTTCAGCTTGCTCCCAGGGTATCTAGGAAAGTATTAATCTTTCTCTCTTCTCCCCCACTGTTGTTTGCTCAACTACCAATAGCTTCACAGGAAGATCTTGCATTGGTGGAGCGCCCAATGTCTCTAATTGTTAAGCATTGCTCTGACAAGGCTAGAGGAAGATGACCCAATTTGAATCCAAATGTTAAATTCACTTGAGAGAAGAAAGCCAATGTGTAAATATTAATAACTGTAATAAATAAATATACTTAATGAGCTGTGTATCTATTGGATGTATTTCAGTGAGCCTAGAATAGCTTTATACCCACAATGCCCAGTTCTCAACAATTGAGTTCTTATGTTTTAGCTCCTGAAAAATCTTGATTTTGTAGCTCAAAATTTTCCAGTATTCTACTTCCGCTTCACTTTCAGTCCAGCATCCTGAAAGCGGCAGAGGATGGTGCGCAGATGGGTGGCAAAGTCCTCCAACGTGGCGATCATCACATCATCGAAGAATGGTGTGATGCCCGGAATGCCTTTTAAGAGAGAGTCCATCATGTGTTGGAAAAGTCCTGGAGCCACACTCACTCCAAATTGCAGTCTCTTAACCCGGAAGGCCCCCCTATGTGTCACTATAGTTTGCGCTGCGGCGGAGGCCTCGTCTACGGGGAGCTGTTGGTAAGCCTGGGTGAGAACTAGTTTGCCAAAGATCTTTGCCCCAGCTAAAATGGCTAGCACATGGCTCACTCCCGGAACCAGGTAGGCATGATCTTGCAGAGCCTTATTAATCATGCACTTATAGTCCACGCAGATGCGGACGTCCCCATTTGGCTTCACGGTGGTGACTATTGTGGTCTCCCATGCCGTGTGCGAGACCGGTTCCAGGACCCTTTGAACTACCAGATGGTCCATTTCCATGTCTATCTTAGGCTTTAGCATGAACAGAACTGTCCTAGCACGCATGTGGATAGGGGCCACCCTTGGGTCTAGCTGCAGGGTCATGGGGGGCCTGTGTAGTGACCTAGCGTACTGTCGACGATGGCTGGGAACTCACTGCAAACCTCCCTAAAGTCCTATGGGGCACAGAGCTGTACTCCCCCAATGGAGATTCCCAGCGGGGTGAACCACGCATGGCCCAACAAACTGACTACATTTCCCTTGACCATAATTAAGTCCAAGTAGTAATTGAAACCCCGGTATTGGACCCGGAAACTCCCCACACCCAGGATAGGGACGCAGTTTCTCTGGAAGTCCATAAGTGTAATGGGTGATGGGCAAAGCTGCCCCCCCTTCAGGCACAGTCTCTTTAAAGTCGCCTCCAAAATGATGGAGGTGGCGGAGCTGGAATCCAGCTCCATGGAGCAAGGGGACCCCTCTATCTTGACCCAGACCTGGATTTTAGGGGCTGAGGTCTGGCTGGGGAGTCTAAGTACCTGGGCCTCTGGTTCACTGGCAAGGAGGTATAACTCTTCCTTTGATGCATCCTCCTCATAGTGAGCAGTCGATCTGCGGTCCAGCTGTTTGTGCGATGGCTGGGGCCAGGACCCCCGGGAATGGCAGGCCTGAGCGATGTGGCCCTTGCGGCTGCAGCTCTGGCAGATGGCATCTCTGAAGTAACACATTCTCCTGTCATGCTCCACAGCTTGCGAACTCCTGCTGCCCGGACTCCTTGGTGTGCGTGGAGCATGGAGTGGGTCCTGAGTCGTGCCACTGTCCGGAGTGCTGGGTCCAGTGAACCTCCTCCTCCTCTCAATCTGTGTGGTTGGTTCTCATCCGGTGTGAGGATGAGGCGGCAGGATGCGACCTCTCCCAAGCCATGGCGGTGGCAAGGGCTGATTTGAGGGTGCACTCCTCAGCCTCCAGAATCCACCACCTGAGCTTCTCGTTGGTGAAGCCACAGACCAGCCTGTCGTGGAGGACCATATTGGTAAGCCGATGGAGCTTAGCCAGGTACACGGCCACTGGTTCTCTCGGTTGCGGGTTGCGGGAGGAGAAGGCCACATGGTGCGTGATCTCTGAGGGCTGGGGAATGAAGTGGTCCTGGAGCTTTGTGATAATGTCCTTGAACATGGACTTGGAGAGCTTGGTTGGAGCAAGCAAGTTGCGAGCCAGCTCTATGGTGGCGAGGCCGTAGGAGCCAATGAGGAAGCCCCGCTTCTTGCCATCGTCGGTGATTCCGTAAAACTCCAAGATGGAGTCGAGTCCCTCGACCCAGGTATCCCAGTGGTGCGGCTTGGTCAGGTCAAACAGAGGGACCAGTAGTGATCCCGGAGTGACTGCCATCGTGCTGCGTGGGGGTGGTGGGGAAGCAGCTTGGTCACCTTCGGTGCTCATGGGTAGGAGTAGCGGTGGTTCCTGGTCTTCCTCTGGTGCCCCAGCAGCCTGGCCCGCTCAGCAGGATCCCATCCTCATCACCATTGTTGTGTACTGGGTTCGATGCATAGTGAAGACAGATGCTGAGTGATTAGCAGTTCATACTTTACTGGCACACAACACAACAACAAACAAACGGTCGAATGACCAACTATATACAGTCCTCGGTTGCCACATAACATGCCCCTTCTACCAACTGGTCTTTATGTTACATCAAATACTATTAGAAGCAGCCTAGGATGGCTGTTCCATGCTGCTACAATAGGATATAACTAGGTATAATGTACACACTTTTCCAGGCGGCAACCCTGTTTGTGTGCAGAAGGAGCAGACATGCTTTCCATCTCCTCTGTACACATAAGATAATGTGTAAGGCAAATGTGTGGAGGCCTCTGAGCATGGAGGTGCAATTGATCTGATTCTTGTACCTCTCACATGAGAGGAAGAAGGAAGAATCTACTAGTTGGTCTTCTATGTGTACACGTGTGATGAACTGAATTCCAAAACCAGGATGCTTAGTGCATCAAATTCGAAGAGCTGGGAGATTAAGGGTTAATGCCTCACAGGGAATCACAGTTTGATTGACAGGCTGCTGCCTGCGTGACCCCCCCCCCATTGGTCAGCGCCAGCTGAGGAGATCTTTAAGAGCAGCTGAGTGCTGAGGAAAAGGGTCTTTCTTCAGCTGTTTGTCATCTCTGGTGTGTCAGTAGCCAGATGGCTGGAGTTGGTGTGTCTGTTAGAGGGAATCAGACAAAATCACTTGGAAAGTGAAAAGACACAACTCCTTACCCTTACAGTATACTACCAGAATCTGATGAGAAGGTCAAAATTAGGAACTTTAGTCTAAAGTCAGCCAAGCTCAAAACCGTTTATTCATAGTGTCAAGAATTGAGGATCGAGTTTGGCAGAATAGATTGGTCAGTAGGTTGAAACTACCAGTCTAGCCAAATAGAAAAGGAATATTGCTTCTAGGGAACTGAAAATCTTCCCTTCTCAGTTATTCAGTGTGTTCAATTCAAAAGGGACCCCTGGTTGATATGAGAAAGTGAACAGACTCCTCTGGAGTCAAAGGGTGATCTATAATCCCACAGGGGAGGGAATTAAGTACAGGAAGAAAGTACTAGCCAGGAAACTAAGATAGTTAGATGAATCATTATTAAGACACATTGTTGCTGTTAAGAAATCTCCAAGACAAACAAACCTCTCACTGTTGAGTCTCTAAGAAAATAAGCTTCAACAATACTCTTTTGCCAGTGCAAAATATTATAAACTGTAAATGCTACAAAATTTACCTCAGTTTTCTCGCTCTCCACCTATTCCTAACCCAACTGTGCCTGTTTAATAACATCGTCATTTCTGCTTCAATTTTACTTAGTGTTAAGTGCCATTTACCAAGGGGATAACAAGAGGGCTCCTGCTTTTCTACAATAAATCTCTGGCCTGGGCAAAAACCCCAAATAACTTCACTATCACAGGGTGGGACATGCAGAACATTATATATCATTTATTGACATACACTACAAGGGGGCTGCTCACTCACAGAGTGAGGAATAGTGTTTTAGCAGTTTTGTTTTGGTGGGGAAATCTGCTTTACAGAACCAAACAAGCAGGAGTCATAATAGGTCTCACATGTTCTGAAGTGGAAAATTTCCCATCCTTGCATTCATAAAGTAATTGTACTACCCTAGAACTAACCACGTCACAATGACTGCACATTTGGGGCATGGTGGAAAAATATCCCAGTGCAAATGCAGCCTAGTAAAATAGAGTATTCCTATTTGCTTCATACAAGCTTCCATTGTAACTACAGTGCCAAAAGCCAGTATACGTTTTCTTCCATGCATATTTAAAGGGTTGACGTGTCAATATTCTCAAATGGGTGGGCTAAATAATATATTTTTTAAAATATTTGGTTTATATGTAAGTCATTCCATGTGTCCTTCTTATACAAACACCCCTGCTAAAGATGGAATGCCCATAGCTGGTTAGCAAACAGGAAGTTCAGTACACAACAGAGTTAATCAAGAGTACTTGAATTTGAGGCAGGTTACCTGTATTCAATGAAAACAGGCCAAAATTGCTTTGGCTTAACAGGGGCTTAAAAGGGGCTGCAGCAGGTTACCTGTATTCAATGAAAACAGGCTAAAATTGCTTTGGCTTAACAGGGGCTACAGTGGCTCAATTGGTTAAGACGCTGAACTGCAGACCTGAAGGTCGGTAGTTCGGCAGTTCGAGACCCGAGTGCTGCAAGATGGAGTGAGCTCCCATCTCTGGTCCCAGCTCCTGCCAACCTAGCAGTTCGAAAGCAAGAAATTGTAAGTAGATAAATAGGTACCACTTCGGTGGGAAGGTAACAGCATTCCGTGCACCTCGGTGTTTAGTCATGCCGGCTGCATAACCACGGAAATGTCTTTGGACAGTGCTGGCTCTTCGGCTTGGAAGAAGAGATGAGCACCGCATTCCTAGAGTCGAATCTGACTGGCTTTCGAGCAAGGGAAACCTTTACCTTTACCTAACAATGAATTGGGCTTTATAGCTACAAACCAAAACAAAAGCCGTCATCTTTTCTTCCAGTTCTAACTAGTTTGGAATTGCAACCTAAATTTTAAAGAAAGCAAAAATAATATGTAATATTCTTTAAACTTTGGAGCAGTGTCCTTTTTGGTCCCATTTATCATTGCATTTAAAACACTGGCCTTTACAGAGCACGAAAGAATGTCTGGTGCCTGGAGCAGCTTCCCCCATTGCTTTCCACTACAGAGTACCGTGTCCTTCCTGGAGGGGACTTTAATTTTGCACCTGATTAAATGGTAACTAAGAGTTAGAGTCATGCTCTTGGGTGATTCAGTGGTTTGGTTGACTGGCTGAGAATCTCCACAGGGTAGAGCGCAATTTACTTGTGTGCCCTAATTAGCACTGCTAATTGGGGCACAAAATCTATGTAAAATTGGGGCCTATTTTTTTTTTTTAACCAGCCATCATTCAGGGGATGGTAAGCAGTCCATGAAACAGAACGACATTTAGTAATCTTTTCCATATGATTCAAACTTATACATTTTGTCTCAAAGAGTAACTGCAAGATCATATTGGAGAAAAATTCACAGAGCAGCAATATTGGTTGTGTAGCAAGCACGACAATTGTATACCAATATTTTTCAAAGCATTATGGACATACGTATATATCATATGTCTAGGGATCCACAAAAAGTAGATGGGCATCCAAAAGCATGTGTAGGATGCTTCCACACTAATACAGACAACACCAGTGTAGTGCTTGGGTACGCTCATGAATTGCTTTTGCCATGCAATGTGTGTATCTTCCTTCTTGCCAATAATTTTCTTTTGAAAACGGTCATCTTAACTAAGACAGAAACAATAACAGAATGCCTGAACTTCTGGCATAGATCTGAGGACACAACATTGCCAGCCATATCAGGGTTAGTAAGGGCTACATGCCCTGGCCTGGATGGTCCAGGTTTACCCAATCTCATCAGATTTCAGAAGCTAAACAGGGTTGGCCCTGGTTAGTATTTGGGTGGGAGCCCACTGGGAAAGTCCAGGGTCTGTACACAGAGGCAGGCAATGGCAAACCACCACTGAACGCCTCTTGCCTTGAAAACCCTACAGGGTCACCATACGTCGGCTGTGACTTGACTGCACTTTCCACCACCGCCAGCTACATACAGGATGGATTCAGATGTGACACAAAAATCCTGGTTTAATTAAATTGATCACATAATTGATCAGAGAAAGCCCATTCCATTTGGGGTCAGGTTTGATAAACCAGAATCTGGAACCATGATTCAGAGTTTATTTATTAAGCATTTTAATTTTAACTGTGGTTTCATATAATTCTACAAACACCGGCTTAACTTCACTTGTTCCCTTGTGTTGCCTTTGCCACAATGCAAGCTGGGATACCAGCTAGGTCTTTGTGGGGCAGTTTGGTGTAGTGGTTAAGTGCGTAGACTCTGATCTGGGAGAACAGGGTTTGATTCCCCACTCCTCCACTTGCACCTGCTGGATGATCTTGGGCAAGCCATAGTTCTGCCAGAGCTGTTCTTGAAAGAGCAGTTTCTGTCAAAGCTCTCTCAGCCCCACCTACCTCACAGGGTGTCTGTTGTGGGGAGGGGAAGGGAAAGGAGTTTGTAAACCGCTCTGAGACTCCTTTGGGTAGTGAAGGGTGGGGTATAAATCCATCTTGTCTTATCTTCTTCTTCTTCTTCTTCAAATGGAACAACAGATAAAGGTGGTGAAACCTTGAGAAAAACCAGGATTTGCACAATCATCTGCAAAGTGAATCTAGTTTCACAAATTAACCATGCTTAAAATAAGCCATTGTTTCATGTCTGAACTGAGCCACAGTTAAAAAGATATTTCAGGGATCAGTTGGTGACATCCACTGAAATATATTCCAGGCAAATCTTTGCATTCTATAATATTTCAGCTAATATAAGTGTGTAACTAATTGTTTACCAATGACGGTATGAACATAGCTTGTTATTGCTGTTTAGTCTTTGCGTATATCAAAACATCTTCATTAAGTTGTATGCTAATTTACTGTTCATCTACGTAGAGGCATCTGCCTATGTATATGAACTGTTAACTTCCATTTCAATGTATTATTTATTTATTTATTTATTTAGATTTATATCCTGCCCACCCCACAAGTGGGCTCAGGGTGGGTCACAACAGTAAAGCTACAAGACCATTTAAAATAAGTATAGCAAATCAATAATTAAAACAATTGAAAAGGCAGGAACGACAATAAATTTGAAAGGTTCAACAATCCTAAATAGCTGGAAGCAACCAGGCCATGAACCAAAGAACAGTAAAGATGTTATTCACATGGACAGTGTACAGATTAGAAAGCTACAATAAGGGAAGCCAAATAATTGGGCACTCCCCATCTCAACAGAAGGCCTGGTGGAACAGCTCCATTTTTCAGGCCCTGCAGAACTGTAATAGGTCTCACAGGGCCCTGATCTCAGATGGGAGCATGTTCCACCAGGCCAGGGTCAGGGCAGAAAAGGCCCTGGCTGTGGTTGAGGCTAAGGGGACATCCTTTGAGCTAGGGACAACCTGTAGATAGATGGTCGTCCGCTGAATGCAAGGCTCTCCAGGGCACATATGGGGAGAGCTGATCCCTTAGATATGCCAGTCCCAGGCTGCATAGGGCTTTAAAGGTCAACACCAACACCTTGAAATGGATCCAGTACTCAATTGGTAGTCAGTGCAATTGGCATAGCATCAGCTGAATGCACACCCGCACAGAGGTCACAGTCAGCAGGTACGCCACTGCATTTTGTACTAGCTAGAGTTTCCAGATCAGTTTCAGGGATAAGCCCACGTAAAGTGAGTTACAGTAATCAAGCCTGGAAGTAACCATCATGTGGGTTACTGTAGCCAAGTCCTGGAGGGGAGAGATAGAGAACCAGTTGCCTGATCTGCTGAAGATGATAAAAAACTGAGCTGGCACTTGTGGTGACCTGGGCCTCCATAGAAAGTGAGGCATCCAGAGTCAACCCTGGGCTCCTCACCTTCTGGGCCAGCACCAATGAGTCCTGAGTCTACCCATATGCATATCTGAGAAAGTGTGTGTGCACATGAAAGCTCATACCTTGAATAAACTTTTGTTGGTCTTAAAGGTGCCACTGGACTCAAAAATTGTTTTACCAATGACAGTTTACAAATTCCATTAAAATTCCAAAAAAATGTGCCTCATAACATTTTCAGCACTTGCAACAAGGAAAAGATTTGAGGCAGTGCTGTGGAAGTCACAGAAAGAGTCTAGAAGACGATGCGTAGCTTGATTTGAGACCGAAGGAACTGAGCATGTTCACCAGCCTAGCGAAAAGGAGGACGAGGCATGTTCTATTGACAGTGTTCAAGCATTTAAACAATGTGAGAAAGAAACTATTTGCAATGCCCTCTGAGCAACAATAATATAATTTTAGGTTAAAAATTAGGGAAGGATTCTTAACTGGTCCATGCATGCACACCCTTCATTTTGTTTATGAGCACATGAAAGGTGCCTTACACTGAATTAGACCGGTGGTATATCAAGGTTAGTGTTGTCCACTCAGGGTCTCTGGGATCTCAGGGTTCCTTTCTCAGAATCTTTTCCACTGGAGATTTTGGGGATTAAATCTGGGAACTTCTGCATGCAAAACAGATGTTCTCCCACTGAGCTACAGCCCCTTCCCCTTCTTTACGATAGTCAGTGCAGCTTAGTGATTATAGTGTCCGACTAGGAGAAGACGGGGACAGCAAAGGATGAGATGGTTAGACAGTGTCATAGATGCAACGAACATGAAGTTGAGCAAACTTCAGAGGACGGCAGAAGACCGGAAGGCCTGGCGTGATCTGGTCCATGGGGTCGCGAAGAGTCGGACTCGACTGTGCGACTGAACAACAACAAAAGGAGCTGGGAAATCCAGATTCAGATCCCTACTCTTCTATGGAGGTGTCCTCGGTGACTTGGGCCACTCAGACACGCTCAGCCAGACCTACCATACAGGACTATTGTGATGATAAACAGCAATTGATGCAAGCCACTTCCGGTCCCCATTGGGGAGAACGGTGGGTATCAATGAAATAAAATAAATGCCATTACTACTCAGAACTTTATTACTTTCAGCTGAGAGCCAGTTTGGTGTAGTGGTTAAGTGCGCGGACTCTAATCTGGGAGAACCAGGTTTGATTCCCCACGCCTCCATATGCAGCTGCTGGATGACCTTGGGCAAGCCATAGTTCCCTTACAGCTGTTCTCTCAAGAGCAGTTCTCTGAGAGCTCTCTCAGCCTCACCCACCTCACAGGGTGTTTGTTGTGGGAAGAGGAGGGGAAGGAGACTGTAGGTCACTCTGATTCTCCAAGCAAAGGACAGGGTATAAATCCAATCTCTTCTCTTCTCTCTCTCTGAAAGAAAGACACTGAAAAAAATTGTCTGAAGTGTGGAAGATCACGTGAATTTATGTTACACACCCACACACACATAGACCATGTTCAGACTGGCAGTTTGGCCTAACAGCCAAACGATTCAGGATCGTTTCGCTAGTGGATTAGAGGAGCGGGTTCACACAGGCATAACTGTCTGGCATGCCCCAGCCATACTCAAGCTGTCTTGTACTGCTTCCCTCCAGAGTTTTAAAAGTACCTGGTGGAAGTGGTAACAAACCGTGTGGAGAACAAGTTGATTCCGGTTCCCTGATGTGTGAACGCAAGCACTGTAAGGTGGGAACAACCCACAGTCATTGATAATAGGTGCTGGCTGTTTCCGTGGCAGGCGCCCATGTGCCCATGCACATAGGTGCATGCAGCGGAGCGCAGAAACAGCTGCTGGCTAAGTGGACATCCTTTGGGCTGGGGACAACCTGTAGATAGATGGTCGTCCGCTGAATGCAAGGCTCTCCAGGGCACATATGGGGAGAGCTGATCCCTTAGATATGCCAGTCCCAGGCTGCATAGGGCTTTAAAGGTCAACACCAAACTGCCAGTCTGAACATGGCCATAGATGAGGTTTGTTTCAATAATCAAGTGATGGACATACAAACTGACCATGCAATAGGTTCTTTTGAGATACTGTGGAACTCAGAGTTTTTCAAGGGAGAAAAAATTACTGAAAAGCATTTTTTTTCAGGGTGATATCAAAACTCCTAGGCTGGATCCAGGCTAACTTTTCCACTCGAGGAAGGCACTTCTGTCTGCAGTACAGAACTTTTCTGCTTCTCGCCCTCCTGCTGCAGCTCAGTGATCTGCCTAAAAAGCTTCTGAGGGACACAGTTCCCACAAGGATGGCATGTGTGGCAGATCAGGGCTTTGCAACAGAAAAAAAGGAATAGATAGAAATTATGCCTGCCCTTCTATGACCAAACAATTGAATTTAGCTCCAACCCCTGTACTGCAAACTAAGAAGCACTGGTATCCCTCGGGGGAGGGGAGGGGAGGGGATCTGCATTGCAATATGACAACAGTCCCCCCCCCCCTTAGGACCTCAGACTTCAGCCCTCTTTGCTAGCAAGAACAGCATAAATTCATTTCCTGGGCCATCTCTGTGTTCTGTCTAGGTGACCATTTGAATTTTTTTTTAAAAGTCATTGCTTCCGCTGCAGCAGGATTAGTCTGCCCGGCTATGTGGAGCACTCTTGTGGGCTTGGTAATGCATTTGCTGAATGCAGAAGTAAACCTACTTTCAGGAGTGAAAGAGAATATCTTGCTTAGATATAGAATTGCCAACTCCAGGCTAGGAAATTCCTGGAGACTTGGGGGGCAAAGCATGGGTAGGGCGGTGTTTGAAGAGGGGAGGGACCACAGAGGGGGAGAATGCCATAAAACCCACCCTCCAAAGCAGCCGTTTCCTCCAGGGGAACTGATCTCTGTAGTCTGGAGTCCAGTTCTAATTCTGAACAATCTCCATGGCCCATTTGGAGGCTGGCAACCCTAATTATATAGTTTGGTACCAAAGAATGATACCCCTTTGGACTTAATGGTCTATCGAACCTTTGGTGCTTTTTCATTCAAGTGAGGGCTTCCATTTCTAATGGGTAAAAACCGAATCTTCTTCTCTATTTAATCCTATTCAGAGTTATGTTTTCCCTGACTGTTGCTGCTTGGCACCATTTTTACCAGAGTGACTTCTAATTCATTCTACTTTTTCCTTCCTTGAGTCATATGGGTCCTACGTAATCAGGTATTGCATAATATATGTGATGATGATGTCACAATTTATGGAGATGATTGGCGATGCATCACTGAAGGTAAGTGAGAGCAAGTGCAATCAGCTTAACATGTAAATCTTTTTGTAAGGGATGCCAAAAGCTCCCCCCCTCCCCGAGTAGTGTGAGCAGGAATTTGCTATACAGATTTGGGTCACCCAGTTAGATGACCTCGGATCAGTCACAGTTCCCTCAGAGCTGTTCTCTCAAGAGCAGTTCTTTCAGAGCTCTCTCAGCCCCACATACCTCACATAGTATCTGCTGTGGGGAGAGGAAGGGAAGGCGATTATAAGCCATTCTGAGACTCCAAGTGAAGGGTGGGGTATAAATCCAACTCCTCCTTTAAAAAATGTGGTTTATTTCTAAAACAAATTTGGGCAAAAAGCAATCCAGTTGAAAAAAGATGCAACATTCTTCTGGTAGGGAGGCCACGTGTTAGTTCATCCCTTATAATATTGCTGTATTGTTAACGAAAATGAACTAATACATTTTAACAAAGGAAAGTGTTATAAGCAACAGCTATCAAAGTGTCACACTTAGGTCATTTAAGATTCTGTCCAATCACAATGTAAAATAAGAAGTTTATATATTAATAACATTTATTTTAAACCTAATCGGTTTTAGAACCCCAACTTCATTTATGCTGAAGTTATTGTTTCAGTTAAGGAACAATTATATCTTTTTATGAGCTAGTAACCTAAATCAATTTTCAGGTTCAGATAGAGTATTTTTACAGATTAAATTAGCACTGAAGACTGTAAGAACCAAAAAGCCCCTAAGCCTAATATACATAACCAACACTCTTGTCTTCTTTAGCCTGTAACCACAGCTAAGCTCTTCATAGTGGTTACAGTTCCATTTAGGTAGAAATAGTGTTTCCTTTAGCTTTCTTACTTTATCATTGTAATCATTCCCACCCAATGATCTTGTTCCTTAATAATAATAACAGTAATAACAATGATGTGATATACTATTGACATACATGGTGCTTTGCAGAATAACATCAAATAAATAATGTTCCAGGAATATAAATTTCAACAGAGAAGAGGGTGGGGTTATGGCTTAGTAGTAGAACATCTGTTTTCCATTCATAAGGCCCCATGTTCAGTCCCTGACATCCTTTGTTACAAAGATGAGGTAGTAGGTGATGTGAAAGTCCTCTACCTGAGGCCCTGGAGAGCTATCAGTCAGATCAAACCAGACTGACCTTGACAGACAAAAGGTACACTCAGTATAAGGCAGCCTCATGTGCTCAGAAAGAGGAAAAAGGGAGAGGAAGGAAGGTATGAAAGGGAGAGGCATAGGTGACAAGGGGTGGATATGAGAATGTATAGATTCACTACTTTGTTTCTTAAATTCATTACCACTTTCCAATAAATTGTGGAAAGGAATTATTGCCCCAAACTTCCTTACCTAGCCTTTTACAGTCAGGCGTGTATTAATCTCCATTGGGGTTGAGTGTGATAAATAAGTGACCACATATGAACACAAGCCCTCCTACTAGGGTTGCCAGCTGTGGGTTGGGAAACACATGGAGATTTTGGGGTGGAGATTGGGGAGGGTGGGGTTTGGGGAAGGAAAGGACCTCAGCATGGTATATGCAGGGCCGCAGGGCCTGCAAGACGGAGCTCTTCCACCAGGCCTTTGAATAGGAGCCGCCGCCCCACTATTCCACTATCATCATGGTTCCTTAAAGGATGTACCGACAAGGCCCTGAGGAAAAACCTGGACAACGTAAAGAAGATCCAATAAGCCATCACCATTGGGCATAAATATCATGGGAGTACCACCTGGAACTGTGTTGATTCTATCCTGGACGTATGAGATTAGTAATTGACTGAGCACCATTGTTTTAAGTGTTGGATGTTTTTATTATGTTTTATATGTTTTTAATTATGGCACGGCTAATTACCCTGCCCTTGTTAGCTGCCCTGAGCCCACTGGGGAGGGTGGGATATAAATGTGAAAAATAAATAATGCCCTAGAGTTCATCCTCCAAAGCAGCTATTTTCTTCAGGGAGCTTATCTTGATCATCTGGAGATCAATCATAATAATGGGTGATCTCCAGGTATCACCTGGAGGCTGGCAACCCTACCTCCTACACACGGCTGCCCATAGAGATATCCCAAAGACATCCTGGGCTAAAATCCCCATTTTTCAAGACATAGGTTCTCTAGAGAAATGAAAAGAGACTTCACTGTTTTAGACCCAACACTGTGCAACCTTACCTTGTGAAGGGTTTGTGAACCATGAACCATCACAAACTTTTTAGTGCCAAACTGGTTCAGTTTGTGAGGTTTGTGATGCGGTAGAATGCCCCCACCAACAGTGAGCTAGAGACACCAAACTGGCAGGGAGTCTCTAACTGAGTCTCTTCTACCTCCCCTCCAGGTTTGGTGAGGATTGGATTTATGGGGTCTGAGTTACAGCTCCCCAAACAACAACAAGAAGAAGACATTGGATTTATACCCCGTCCTTCAGTACCCGAAGGAGTCTCAGAGCCGCTTACAATCCCTTCCCCTCCTCACAACATACACCCTGTGAGGTAGGTGGGGCTGAGAGAGCTCTCTCAAGAACTACCCTTGAGAGAACAGCTCTGGGAGAACTTATAACTGACCCAAGGTCACACCAGCAGCTGCATGTGGAGGAGTGGGGAATCAAACTCCTCCATGTGGAAGAGTGGGGAATCAAACCCGGTTCTCTCAGATTAGAGTCTGCACTCTTAACCACCAAACTTAGAGGGATCCTTTAAGCGCTTCCAGCTGGTGGGGCCCCAAGCACCCAATCTCCAAGCAGCATTGGGGGGTTGAAGCCCCCCCAAAGTAGGTAAACCCTGCCAGGCTGGGGGGGTCTGGCAGCCCTATGGGACACTGGCCCTCTCAAGATGCAGCCCTTGCTCAAGATTTCCCGGTGCCTGGTTGCTGACATCTCGCACAGCATCAAGTCTGCCCATCTGCTGCACAAGAGGCAGAGGGATGAGGAACTCCATCTACACCATGATTGTGCATTTGGTGGAGCAGAAGAGCATGGATAAGGATGCCATCACCTCCATGACCATCCTCCACAGGGAAGAAGAGCTCAGCCTCAGCTTCGATGACTGGCTGACCTTCTCCCAAATGGTGTGTGTCCTCAAGCCCTTCCAGGACACCACCAACATGCTCTGCACCCATATAGCCAGCCTGGGGCAAGTCACCCCCCTGACTTGAGGGCTGGTCCGGGAGCTGGCCTCCGCACTGCCACTGGAACCTGAGGGGGCGGCTGTTATTCCAAGGTTCAGGGCCTTGGCAGAGATGTTGCAGGTGGGCATCACTACCAGGTTGCACCCTCTCTGCAAGAAAGGGGAGTACAAGCTGGCCTGTATGTGTGACCCCTGGTTAAAAGGCAGCATTGCTCTCCAGGATGCCAAACTCATACAATGGAAGTGCGAGCTCCACACAAAAAAAAGTGCAGAGGCTACAAGCCAACAGATATGGCCAGAGGGAACAGCAGGGGGAAGAGACAGGGGTGAGAGCCACAGCCCAGCACCTCTCCCTCAAAGAGCCCAACCAGGGAGATGCCCCACTACTGTTTGTCAATGGTGAACTGGGAGTTCAGCAGTGGAGGGGATGCCAGGCGTGCAATGGTGGGGGACTCAGCAGAAGTGATGGCGAGGAAGTACTTTGCCAAGTCCCCTGATCCCACCAACACCGATCCCCTGGAGCAATGGTCACACAAAGCTGTCATCTGGCCCGACCTCTCTTGTGTGGCCATGAGTCTCCTCTCCTGCCCTCCCTCCAATGTCTAGAGACATTCTCAGCCCCCATCACTTGATATGGGCAGAGAGGTGGGGTAGCTCAGAGCCCTGAATCCACCTAACACCCAAAGCCCAGCAGGGGAGAGGAGCTCACAATCAGGAGGGTATAAAATGTGGGACCTCAGCATGAGCAGAGAGATGGGGTGCTGGTCGCCCTGCCACAAATTTCTCTTTGTGAACCACGAACCGGCCAAAATGAATCACAAGCTTTAGTTCCTGAGCCTGTTCATGCCCATCCCTATATAGCACATTACAATAATCTAAATTTGATGTGATCAGAACACAGATAACTGAAGCTGGTTAAAGGTGATGTAAACCACAGTGCTGCTATGTAGACCTAGATCTGATATCATTCCTAAGCTATGAACCTGCTTGCACAACCCCACTCATAATCAGAAGAATTCTTAATCCATAATAAGACACATTTATCAAGGCACAGTACTTCAGTTCTTCTGTCTGTAATGATGCCGCAAAATCTCACTCAGTAACAACAGGGTTTATTTATCTGCTTAGTATGCTTGTGAATGATTTTCTAATACATTGTAAAAAAAAACCCTTCTTTTTTAAAAACCACATATTCTTCTGTGTTTCTACCTCTCATTCAAATTTAGTAGAACTGACAAAAATGTATCCTGTGTGATATCAAACACAGGACCCCAATTCAATCATCCCTAACCTAATTTTAGGATTGTTATTTCTGGGTCTGGAAATTCCTGAAGATTTGGGGGTACAGCATGGGGAAAAGAGGGTTTGAGGAGATGAGGGATTTCAATAGGGTATAATACCATAGAGTCCACATTCAGGAGCTGACAATTCCTCCAGGGGAACTGATCTCTGTAGTCTGGAGATCAATCATAATGCCTGGAAATCTTCAGGCCCCAATTAGATGTTGGCAATCCTACCCTACAGTTCACAGCACTCTCTTCACAATAGGATTTGACTGTCTTATGTCAGCCCCCAAGCTAAGTGGGCCCAGATTCTTATAATATCCCAATCTTCATGAAGTTTAAATTTCACCAATGGAAACTTAGTTTTAAAAATCCAATCCAGTCCTACCAAAGATCCCAATTCTTCCATATTTGACAAATCCAAATGCTTCCCCCATATTCAGTTAAGTAATTCACATGCATGTAGAGGGCACCCTGAGCCTTCCCCCTATGTAGTAGATTCTGCTCTTGACTCTGTTTCACAGCTGGAATCTCACAAACCCTTATCAGTTGTTGGTTCTGCTCCTCAGCTATCTTCTAACACCCCCAATCTCAACAGACCCAGACCCTTTCAAGGCAGCAATATATTATTTATGTTGTATCACTTTTTGAAGGCTTGAGGGTTCAAGAATCACACAAGACACAGCTCTGCAGAATCTGTCTGACCCAGCCTGGACCAGCAGCGTTTTATTAAAAGCTTCCCCCCTCCTTCCTTTCCCCCTGCTACGTAGATCGAAAGCTTCATGCACTAAACTAACAGGAATGCGCTTTGCAGCAAGCCCACCTCTTATCTGCACTCCCGTCTTCTCACGGTGAGCTCCGCAGAGCTCAGCAGGATGTTTATCGGATTAACAAAACAAGGCCAAAACAGCCATAAATGAAAAGTTGCTTTAACCACCTTATATCAGGGAGCCAGCCAGTAAGCCAGTCCCAGAGACCTGAAAATCCCACATCCCGTTTAATCTGTTGAGTGAGATTCTGTAAAGCAAGGATGCGCTGCTCAATGCTTTGGCTATTGTCAGTGAGATTGAAGCAGCACATGTTCTTAAAGGAGGAGCAGCCATGATGATGCTTGAAAAGCAGAAAATCCAGAACTGCCCGATTATCCAGAATGGCATCACGGAGTTCACGCTGTTCAGAATTAAGGAGGGCTAGGGCCTGCAAAGTCGCATTGATAGCTTTGACTGCGTAGCATGCGAGCTCATTAAGATTGCGAGCAGTTCGAACAGCTAGGCCCGGAATACCCACTAAAGAGACTTAGCTTTGCTAAGGAGTTGCACCTTGGAATCACAGGAGGAGTCGAGGGGAACAGAACAACGAGTGAGGGGTTCTCAGGTAACACTAAAGCGAGCCGACTAAGACAGCAAGTAGCGTCACTTGAATTTGCGGGAATATAGCTAAAGGTTCGGCTGCCACATGTAAAAAACCAACCAGTAGGCAGTTGAATATTAGCATAATTGAAGGAGACATTAAACTCAGGCTTAACGGGCTCCAATTTGCCATGGTACTATAACCCACAGTGACATTAAGAAACCCATAGAACATGGTCTCATTAGTTATATTGGCAGGTTGCTTACACACCGGGATCAAACAGGTACCCAATAAGTCACCAGCAGAGATGGAGTTGGTCAAACAGAAATGAGTAACATTAGAAATATTAGCAAGACACTCCCAAATGTTGAATGCCATACGTTCTCTTAAAGGCAACACCCCCTCGGTGGGCACAATAAAAAATGACACCATGAGAAGGTTAACACATAACCCAGTTCCACCAAACAGCTGTCCCCTCCGCTGGCTCGCCATCTCCCCAATCTTCATCCTCTTCAACCTCAGAGTCGGTGGACTCGTAATCAGAGGAATCGGTGGAGTCGCCATGGAGACCTTGGCAACGCATACACCAGAGATCATGCCAAAAGCTGCAGTCAGTTATGGAGGGGGATTTCCACGCATCATGGTAGTCGGGGTTGCGAAACTGAAATTCTACCTTCCCCCACCCAAAGGGAGAGTCTGTGGGATCAGAATAGAACCAGACTAGACACAAATAGTGAGGGCAAACTGCAACCGGCCCTGCCACCAGTTCCGGTCCATATGGAGATTGCAAAGGGTCCAGAAACTGCTGGCCAAAGACTTGAAAGCGGTACTCTGGACTCCAGTGCTCAGAGTTGTCCTGTTGACTGTTGATGTATGGGAAAGCTTGAATTAGTGAGGTGCAAATAGAGAATTGCAGACTAGGTGCGAGCGGAATTTGCAGTATTAACCGCAAAGAGAGCAACACAGAGGTTCTGGGATGTCAGCTCCTTGCCTGCTCCTGGAGCAGCCTCTGTGCATCGCAGGTCACTCACTTCACGGCATCCCAAGTCACCAGGGGGGCCTGTGTGGTCCTCAGCCATGGCTGCCGGGGGGTCTCAGTCAGGCTGACGCTCTGGAGCTCTGGAACCGGGTTCAGCCCCCTGTGATGCCATGCCATGTGCTGGACGCACACACTTTGCTGGAACCCAGAGAGGACCTGTGGGCGACAAAACAGAAGCATGCCCTCTCCCCCAGGTCAACAAGGGGACTGGGCCCAACCAAGTGCGGTCCGGCAGAGCCCTGTAGAAAACTTCAGGCTGAGGGAGCAGTGTCCAGCTGCGATAGTGCTGGTCATAAGCTGACAAAGAGACAGCTCCAGGGAGCTGAGAAAAATTCCAATGATTATAAGTGGATAAGACCAGATGTACTTGTACCAGGCCTGATTTGGGACATGACCACCTTTCACCCCTTTTAAATGTTTTTTTCTAAAAAAGTTTTGAAGGAGTGATTGGCTCGCTTTACCATGGCCTGTCCTGTAGAATTGTAGGGGATCCTGTGGGAGAGAGCAATGTCCCAATGGGTGCAAAATTGCTGGAAGGCCAGGGAGGTATAGGCAGGGGCATTATCAGTTTTTAGCCTGGCTGGACAGCCCAGGGCTGCAAAAGCGGCAATACAGTGGGAAACGACATGAGCAGTTGTTTCACCACACAAAGGGGTAGCCCAAAGTGCACCAGAGTACGTGTCAACAGAAGCATGCGCATACTTCCAAGGGGCTAAGGTAGGAACATGAGTAACATCCATTTGCCAAAGTTCACAAGGACCCAGGCCATGAGGATTGATGCCCCACTCAGGGCAGTGGGAAAAGCCTGCACAATGAGGGCAGGAAGCCACAATGGCCTGGGCCTCCCCCAAAGGAATGCCAAACTGTGCCACCAAGCCACAGGAGTTTTGATGAAAGAACTGATGGCTCTCTACATGATCGGTGAAGAGGCCATGCACTGCCTGATCAGCCCTGGCATTCCCCTCCGTTAAGGGGCTAGGGAGGCCAGAATGACTGTGGATATGGGCCACATAGTAGGGGTGCTCCCGGGCTTCCAAGAGTTGTTGTAGGGTAAGAAAAAGCACCATGAGGTTAGCATCCACTCTAGGGGCAACATAAGCCCCCGGGGGGGGGGTAGAAATTAACCGGACTCCATATTGAGTGCAGCAATCAAATTGAAAGGAGAGGTGGCAAAAACCTGAAAAGCTAAAATAGCAGCAGCTAGCTCAGCCCGTTGCGGGGTTGCCTGAGGTGCAGTATATTGGGTTTGCCACACCCTGGCTTTTTGATATACAATAGTGCCACGCTGCCTCCCCCCGTAAAAAAAAACTGTGGGGGCAGCTGATAGGGGCTGTGAACAGCTTAAGCAGTGGAGAGAGTGCGGAACAGATTGCAATAAGGAAAACCCTTTCCCCCCGGGGCTCTACATTCAGCCCGATAATGACCCAATTTGCCACAGTTGAAGCACTTGCCCTGGGGCTTATTGCCTTGTTGTATAGCTGCTGCCAGTAGGTTCACCTGGTAGGACTGAGTACCCACTTCCTGGCATGCTTTAAGCATATCAGAAAGAGAGGGGTCCTTGCCCAATCCAGTTATTAAACATCGACACTCCTGAGTAGCATTCTCTTTAGCTAACTTCTTCAAGAGTTCTACCTGAGCCTCTTCATTATCAATTTGACGCTTTAAAGCCTCCTGTAATCTATTAATGAACTCAAGGTAGGGCTCTGTGGCTTTTTGTCTCATACTCGAAAAGTCTGCAGTGGCTTGCCAGAGGCCAGAACTCGCTGAAAAGCTCGAAAGGCACACCCAGAAGAGACTTCTAGGGTAGCTGCGGGCAGGACTATCTGCTGAATGGGCTGAGCAAAGGCTCCATAACCATAAAGTTGTTCTGCGGTATAAGCACCATTAGAGGCTTGCCCCCGGATGTAACATTGTTGTTGGAACTCACTATCCCACACCACATACTAAGCAGGGGACAAAAGCATATGACATGTAGTTTTCCAGTCCTCTGGGACTAGCATGTGATTCCTCATTATAGCCTCCAACATCCCTTGAACATAAGTACTTTGTAAGCACATGTCCCGATTTCCCTTGTGCAATTCTGTTAAAATGGGGTAAGAAAGGGGTTTGTATTCCACTATGTAGCTGCGGTGGCTCAAGTGGTTAAGACGCTGAACTGCAGGCTGTGGAAGGTCAGTAGTTCAGCGGTTCAAGACCCGGGTGCCGCAAGACAGGGTGAGCTCCTGTCTCTAGTTCCAGCTCCTGCCAACCTAGCAGTTCGAAAGCAAGAAATTGCAAGTAGATAAATAGGTACCACTTCGGTGGGAAGGTAACAGCGTTCCGTGCGCCTTGGTGTTTAGTGATGCCGGCCACATGACCACGGAAACGTCTTCGGACAGCGCTGGCTCTTCGGCTTTGAAACGGAGATGAGCACCGCAACCCTAGAGTCGGATTCGACTGGCTTTCGAGCAAGGGAACCTTTACCTTTACCTTTATGTTATTACCAGCATTATCTTGGACTCCGGTGAGATGCACCGAACACACAGATAACATTTCAGAAATCTCTTTAATTTCCTCTAAGGAAGGGTTCTGATTATTTAAGTGGTCCATAAGAACACTTTGCGGAGTGGGGTGTAAGGGCGGATGAGGCTTGTCTGGCGGATCCACTGGTGATGGCTTCTGAGGCATCGAGGGTAAAGACTCTAAGGGTGTTGGTGCCAACGGCAGTGTTGGTGCTGAAGGCAAGGGAGGATAAAGTGCAAGAGCTGGTGGTGGCTTGGGTAGAACTAATTGAGCCCCCTGGGAATAGGCAGGGGGGGCTCTTCACTGTATTGAAGAGAAGCAAGAGAAGAGAAAGGCGCTTTAGACTCGACTGCAAATCTGCACAGATACCAGGAATGTAACACTTCCACGGGAGCCTGAGGCTCAGCGTGAAAAGTCTTCCCAATCTTTTCCCAGTCCCTACGTTTTAGGGAACCCTCCTCAGGGTACCAAGGACATTGTTTCTGAATTTCCACAAGCAGTTGGGTAAGGGACGCAGAAGACATGGAACGGCCGGCCTTCTGGGCTAGGAACTGTAGTTCTTTCAAATGTTTCTGCTGTGGCAGTGTTAATTTTCCACCCATTCTCACCAATGATGAGGTCATAAAAACACGACGAGGAGTGCACTCAGGGGCCTATGGCAGGCATTGGTGAGAAGGATTCTTTCCTTGGGCCATGATATTTCAGCTGGCCAGTCAGCCTGACGTGGCAGAACTGCTCTACAGTCGCACGGTGGTGGTAGTGGCGGCGGCAGCTCCTACTCAAAAGCCTGGCGGGAGAGCTCCGTTTTGCAGGCCCTGCGAAACTGTACCAGGTCCCGCAGGGCCCTGATCTCCTCCGGGAGCTCATTCCACCAGGTAGGAGCCACCACCAAAAAGGACCTAGCCCTTGTGGCCGCAAGCCTGGCCTCCTTGGGGCCCGGGGTCACTAGGCGGTGTTGTGACCCCGACCGAAGTGCTCTTTGGGGCCTGTGTGGGGAAAGGCGGTCCCTCAGGTATGCCGGACCCTGGCCATGTAGGACTTTAAAGGTAAGCACCAACACTTTGAAGCGAATTCGGAACGCTATAGAAAGCCAGTGCAGCACTTTCAGCACAGGTTGGATGTGGTCCCATCTAGAGGCACCTGCTACCAACCTGACTGCCACATTCTGTACCAGCTGCAGCCTCCAAATTTGCGACAAAGGCAGCCCCATGTAGAGAGTGTTACAGTAGTCTAACCTCGAGGTGACCATCACCGAGTTCAGCTTCAGCCGGCTCAGCTTGAGCCACCCAGCCACGGCCTGTAAACCCCGGTGAACATCTTCTGGGTCAGAGTCCGACTGGCCGCACAACATCAGATAGAGCTGGGTGTCATCTGCATATTGATGACACCCAAGCCCGTACCTCCGGACAATCTGGGCGAGGGGGCGCATATATATGTTAAATAGCATCGGGGAGAGTACTGCCCCCTGGGGCACTCCGCATTCAAGCAGGTGCCTCCGGGACTGCTGCTCCCCTAGCCCAACCCTCTGTCCCCGACCTTGGAGAAAAGAGACAAGCCATTGAAGGGCGAGCCCCTGAATCCCCATGTCGGCAAGGCAGTGGGCCAGCAGTTGGTGGTCGACCGTATCAAATGCAGCCGACAGATCTAACAACAACAGCGCCACCACACTACCTCGATCCAGATGTCTACGGAGCTCGTCAGTAAGGACAACCAGCACTGTCTCTGTCCCATGCCCTGGGCGAAAGCCAGACTGGAATGGATCAAGGACGAAAGCGTCATCTAGAAATCCCTGTAACTGCGTTGCCACCGCCCTCTCAATCAGTTTGCCCAAATAGGGCAAATTGGACACCAGCCGATAGCTGGCCAATTCAGTTGGGTCCAGAGTTGGCTTTTTCAGGACAGGGTGGACCATCACTTCCTTGAGTGCCTTGGGGAACCACCCCTCCAAAAGACACTTGTTGATAATCTCCCTCAAGGCACCTTGAAACCCCTCGTGGCCTGCTTTAATGAGCCAGGAGGGGCACGGATCAAGGCTGCAAGTGGTTGGATGCACAGATACAAGCACTCTATCAACTTCCTCCAGGCTGAGCTGGTCCAAAATGCAGGAGCATAAACGCCGAAGTTCTACTGTGGCACCATCTTCCTCTATCTAATTTTCTCTAGATACTGTGACGCCATCTTCCTCTATCTAATTTTCTTAGAACTGTATAATTGTGAGTGTGTTTGTGATATTGCATGCTTGTGAAGAATCTACCGTAAAGGAAATAATTTTATATTGAAACGTGCCTCTGAGTCTATTCCTGGTGAGCTGGGGGAAAGTGGGACTCCTGTATATACTGGTGCTTGCTCCCTTATTTTGCCTATTGCCCTTAATTTCCCCAAATATCGATCAGAATCAAGGCAATTTGGCTAACACCTCATTTTTACCTCAGAACACATGTTGGGTTCTACATGTGTAGAGGACACTGTGAAGGTGACAGACCTGAAATGAGGACTGATTTGGGTAACACCATCTCCACACGGGGAAGGATAGAACATGGTATAGCCTGATCTCATCAGATCTTGGAAGCTAAGCAGAGTATGTACTTGAATGGGAGACCACCAAGGAAGTTTCTGCAGAGGAAGGCAATGGCAAACCACCTCTGCTTCTCACTTGCCTTGAAAGCCCCTTGCTGGTGTTGCCGTAAGTCATTTGCAACTTGACAGCATTTATGTACATACTTAGCTCCACATGGCAAATCAGTACATTATGGCTGACTGGACCAAGTGGAAGCAATGAATTAACTTTCTTGGAGAGAGATAATAAACAAACTTTAAGCCAGCCATCATCATGGAACCCCAAGGCATGCTGGCATCATTGTTAGATTATAGGCATAAGGTAGGTGCATTTGCTGTGCTGAGCATGAAGCCAGGAGTCCCAGTCTTCCCAGCTACCTGAGCATAATGTAACCCACACTAAAAAATGATGAGGGGAGCTGTTAAGTGAAGCTTTTTTCCTTCATGTCAGTTGTTGTCTCTAATTCAGCAGAATATTTGAATCTCACAGCTTCATTCGGGAAAGTGTGAGCATACAGACTGACTGGCTGAAGCTTATTTTCATGAATTTAGAACAAAGCTTGAGTCCTTTAAGACCAACAAAGTTTAATTCTGGGTATAAGCTTTCATGTGCTTCACCAGATACATGTGTGCATGCACATGAAAGATTATACCTAGAGTTAAACTTTGTTGGTTTTAAAGGTTCCACTGGACTCAAACTTCGTTCTGTTGCTTCAGGCCAAACCGGCTATCCACCTGAATCTATTTTCATGAATTTAATAACTGTATTGCTCCTTTGCAAAACCTATTATCTATGTTGTACTGTGGTGGTAAATCCTTTCACACCAAGAGCCTGGGCAGTATTATAGAATGTCCAAAAACATTCCAGCAGAATTTTCATACTTCAGTCTCTGTCAGAAGGACTAATCATCCATTTGGAATAAATGGAATAAGCACAAGATTTCTAACACAGATCTACAATATCCCCTCCCAAACATGAGTCCACCCCACATGCTAAACAGCCTCAGTGACAAAGAGAATCAATGAATTCATTCAGCCCAGTCAACCACTTCGAGAGAGATTATTCTGGGTTTATTTTATTATATAATTTATTATATTTTTATTCACTTGGTTCTCAAAAGAGAAATGCTGATTAGAATGCACCAATATCACACCATACATTTCCTTTTCTTGACTTAGTCACTGAGGTCAACATAAACAGAGGAGGACAGACTGCATATGGCTGCTGCTAAATAAAGAAGCCTTTCATTAACCTTGTTGCCCCCCCATAATTTCAAACATCAGCAACTAATCAAGAATACACTACCATCATCACTGAAAGGGTAGAATGGGTCTCCTATGGGACCAATCTTTTCTCAGGAGATGAAATATATACTTATACCCCCACATGGGGTCTAGTATGCTCGTTGCACGGGAAGTAAGTAATATGCTGTTGCCTTATACCCGCCAAATCACATGTTTCAGCTGCTGGAGTGAATGATTTATTTGAGCAGTAAAAACATTTATATACATGACAAGAGGCTTGGCTGCACTATTAATCAAAAGGACAATTGGTTATTGGTAGTCTCCTCGTGTATGACAGTTACACCTGTCCCACCTCACTATTTTGATCAATCCTTCAGGGGGAAAATTGAATTTTGTCTTTGCTAAACTGTCTTTACTCTCTTTGCAAGCTTGTACAGAGAAAGGGCACTGTTTAGTGCAATTCTAAGCCATATAATGGGACATATATATATGGAAGCAAACTGTCCCTCGCTGAGAGATGAACTGTGCATGCAAAAGAGTGTTTGTGTGTGTGTGTGTGTGAATATGTGATTTTCCCTGATCCAGCTCCCTGGACTGTGTGTAGGTAGTCCCATTCAGAAAATCAGCAATGACATTGCCACCCTAAGCACACTGGAGAAAAGGCAGGATTAATGTGCACTGCACCCATCTGTGTGCAGGGCACCACATCCAGTGAGGGCTAAGTGCAGAAAACCTGCACAGAGAAAATATGCCTGAGCATCAAGAAAATCTGATGAATGGATCCATCTTTCAAATGATTAATAAGGCAGAGTTTAATTTAATCAATTGCAAATGTGCCTCAAACATCTCTTCTCTCCTTATATATAATTGTCATGCACGGAAAAATCAGTTGTCCGCATGAACTGCCACTCACAGCCTCTGCCAATCTCCTGGCTGCATTGCCCGCCCACAGAGCCAGAGGCTAGCATGTCAGCCTCAGTGTTGAGGGAGCCAGCGAAGGGGGCAGACACTCTGGCTGCCAGCCCTAGATGACATTGGCTGCTGAGTGGCTGCCCCCGCCCACCTTTCCCTGCTCACCCGTAGAGCTGGGCGGGCAGGGAAAGGACTCCCAAGACCCCCCTCCCTCTTTCTCTGCTTGCCCACCAAGGTGGAGGGGGAGGGAAAGGACTCCCGTGGACTCCCCTTCCCTCTCAGAGCCAGCTTGCTCTCCCTACCCACGGCTGCGGGAAAGCCAAGCAAGCCAGTGGAAGGAGAGGCGGTTTAAACCCTTCCCTGTCAGAACCGCCTTGCTTGCCCTCCCCGCGGTGGGGAGCCAGGAGGACGGGCCCAGCTGGCCTTTCCATGGCCTGCTGGCTCCCTCTGCCCCCAGCCCGAGCCCACTGGCCTGTGCCACTGCTTTCTTCCTCCCCAGACTCCAGCCGCAGCCTCCTCGTGCCTCCCTCCCATGGCCACCCGATCATGAAAGGACTGTAGAGAGCTGGGCCCTGGCCGGTGGGAGGTCGAAGAGGGAGATGAGCCAAAAACACTGTGGCCTGCCTTACTATGGGTTTCTCTCTGTCGCTGCCTCTGCTTGGCCCGGCCAGCAGCATGATGACTCTGATGGGTTTCTCTCTGTCGCTGCCTCCACTTGGCCCGGCCAGCAGCATGCTGACTCTGCTTTGGTGGTGCCTGCCACCTGCTGCCTGCCCGTCTTTACCCCCCCTTCCCTTCTGAGGCCAGTGGGAGGGCTGGGTGCTGTGGGGCCTCTCCTTCGATGGAGTGCCGCCCATTGCCAGCCCATCTGAGGCTGGTGGGAGGCCTCCGGGAGGGCTGGGTGTCATGGGACCTCTCATCCGGTGGTGCACTCACTGTCACCGGGCTGTCTTCACCCCCCCCCCAGCTGAGAGGACAGACACTCCAGTGACTCTGTCGCTGGGGGTGGGGAGAGCTGCTGTGAGGGAAGATATGAAGCTGGGTGGAGGGGGGAGAGGAGAAATGACGAGCCCCATGAGTCTGTCAAAGCCAATGCCGCTGGGGGCAGGGAGAGCCACAGTGAGAGAAGGGACAAGGCTGGGCGCCCTGGCCCAATGGCGCCTCAAATGGGTGGGAGGGGAGGAGAAATGCCGATGAGTCTGCCTCTGGGAGCAGGGACAGCCGCGGCGAGAGAAGGGATGAGGCTGGACATCCTGGGCCTCCAAGGCCTTTAAGGGGGGGAGAGGGATGAGGCCGGACAGCCTCGCCCACAGGGGCCTCGGTGTGGGGGGGAAGAATGAGGCCTAGCGCCCTGGCCCCCCACTGCCTCAAACGGGGGGGATCGGATGAGTCCTACTGACCTGGCCCACCAGGTCCTCGAACGGGGGGGATTGGATGAGCCCTACTGACCTGGCCCACCAAGACCTTGAAGGAATGTTGCATGTTTCCCAAAGGCTCATGGGAATGCTTTTGAAAGACTCACCATGACCTAGGTGATATACAGAAGGACTGGGATAGCAGAAAGAAGGCTTTGTTGGAGATGTATTGAAGGTGCCACTCTTGAGTGACCTTTTAAGCTTTCTTGCTCTGTGGAAAGGAACTCAGAAGACAATTCAATGTTCTCTGAGCTCTTTTTTTAAGGAATTGATGTGCTTGCTGTCCCTTGAAAGGAAGGGCTATAAACATACTCAGAGACTCCCCCTTTAAAGACGGGTATCCTGATTAATTTAATTAACTGTAATTTTACTCCCCCCTTAAATATTTAAATGCCCCTGAACAACAACACAAAACTCATGACTACTGACCTGCACCAAAAGTCCTGTTTCCCTCTCCCCCCAAAAGTCACAAGAGATCAGGAGCTTTTTTGTAGACTTCTTTGTAGCAACTGCTGCAGAAATCCCCCCCCCCGTTATAAACCTTTTGAGCTTTAAAAGACAAGTGGAGATGTTTTCATTTTCCCAGGCATTCCACAAATTGGTGTTTTAAATGAAATTCTAATTTTAAGTCCACTACTGTCATCATTGTTGTCATCATCATAATCTTCTTCATTATCATGTTAGCCTATTTTACTGCTGAATCACTGTTTTTAGTATTTCACAGGAAATTTTAACATTGTTTTAATATAGATTGGGGGGCTAATGGTTTGTGTTTGATTTGGTTAACAGTCTAGAGGCCTTTTGGTTGTGTGGAAGTCTATAAATCTTAAATAAATTCATTGAAAAAATTCCCTTTTTCACAACTCCAGCAGAAATAAAAGGGACTTGCATATTTGCAGTATTTTCAAATGAAGTCACTTTCTGAATAGTTCTGGGAACAAGACTGCCTATCACAAATTTTAATAATAATCAGATGAAATTTGTAGGTCAGGCTTCAAGTATGGTTGCAACATTGTTTATGTCCAGCTTCATCAAAGCCTGGATTGTTTTTATTTGAGATCATTTCCTGTACCTGTATTTAGTGGAAGGTTTCATCAATAAACATCAGAGGGAAGCTGCTACACATAGAAGTTTTACTTTTGCATTGTCTAAGATCCAAGGGTTGGTAAAATAATCTGTAGCAAGCTCACAAATGTATGAGGTTAATACCAGTGGTTAACTTGCAAGGACTCCTTGAAATATATCACACATCTATTAATTTAACAAGAACTCTGCTAATTTAAAAATCAAAATTTAAATAGCCTCCCCAACTGTGCTAATGATGTACATCACCTCTTCTGATAATATCCTTACTTGTTATAGTGTTCTCAAGAATAATTTGGAGCTTTTAACCCATGCACAAAGCAATCACCCTATGAAAGGTAAAAATTAATACCAGCATAGCATGCATCATCATTATATGAAGAGGTGGTGTCTTTTCATTCTGTATGAATATTCTCCTTTCCTAATGGATTCAGTGGAAGGGGAGCTTTTTCAAACAACAGAAATATAGATTATAGATGGAAATAGATTCCTTATGTGTGTGTGTGTGTATGAATCATATCTATTCCCAACAAAGAAAGAAACTCTTTTGTAGGAAAGCTTTTATTTGACAATGTGTGAAGTGTTGCTAGATCCTGTAACTCCATTCTTCTAATGGCAGCATGAAATAGCTGGAGAAACACAGCACCATTAACAGAATGAAGTCATAGGATCTACCATAGATGTACTTGGTTTTTCAAGTTTCTTTGTTGACTGAGGCACTGCCTCAGGCCAGGTGGAATACAGATGCAAATGCTAGCATCCTTTTTCTTCCTGAGCCGATGCATGGATGTCCACTTTCCTGGAAAATGGCAAACTATGCTGGATATTGCGGCTTCTGTCCTAAGTGTGCAGTATATGCATCTAGCTGGTCATCCTAAGGTTCACTGTAAATGACAGCTGTGGAAACTGAGAAGCAGCATTTCATTCTAGAGGCAAAGAAGCCAACAGCTGGTCTGTGTGCTTACCATGGGCATAAAGGCCCCTTCTGGGGGGCATAGTAACCCTTCAACAGGGCACAGTCACCACGCAGAGCATCTGAGGATTACTAATATCTTGGGCTTGGACTCAGAGTCATTTCCATTTCTCAAAACCTCAGCCCTGTGAGTGTTGGCAGCTGAACCAAATCATGGCAGAATTGCAGCTCCTAAGGTTCAAGGACAGGGTTGCTTATGGACCATGACTTGAAAGACACATCTCTGGGCAAGCCAGCCACCCCCTCCCCATAATCCAATCTATGTCACTCTTAAAATGGATGGGAATGAGATTGCTCAAGCTTATTATTCCATGTGTAATTTTGGTTGTCCACAAATATATCACCAGCAAAGCTTCATTTGCCATATGCTTTCCCCATTCCCATATCTCAGCAGAAATTTGACTTTGCAATGAACTCAAGTGTTGAGACACCAAGATGCTGCTTTGATGAGGGAAAAGGTAAGCCAACTGTTGTTATTCCCTCCTTTACAATTCTGACACTAATTTCCACTTATAATGGTTTCCTTCTTAAACAGCCCCCACAGATAGACTTGCACACATCTCCATAACACACGGCATTATCGTGGCATTACATTTGTTTAAATTGGTTTCCTGTGCTGCTATACTGCTGACCCTTTTATTCTGCAAACAATTTGTTCTCTGTATATTTAGACTTTGCCTTCTAAATTGTGAGAAAATGAGCCTGGAATCTTTACATTTTAATTGTATCATCAAAGCCCATTGAGGATACGATAAAGTAACCAGAAGTTAAATTATCAATAAGAATCATTTATTTTGCATTTTTTATTTTAAAGAATACTTATGAGAATTGTGATAAATTAGCAGTGACAAACTACTTCTTGCAGGCCAATTTTGTGTGGAGAGTTTAATTAAACATTGCAGCTGTTTATCTCTATGGTGATTACATTTTCATATGTAAATTACATGTATTAAGATCAAGATACTTATGTAAATATCACTTGCCTTAATGTTTTGTGTTCCTGTTATTAACATCTAACCATCAGCTTGTAATCTGCTTGTATTGCATTCCACTCGCATGCACGACATGAGTAAAATAAGTAGATTTAGATCTTAATAATAACAAACAAGTTTTTAAAGAGGACTATGGCTTACTATGTAATTGAGATATAGAGAGATAAAAACTCCAAATAAATGGCCAAATTGGAACTACTGTTTATTTCCGATTAGTATCGGTTCCAGCATTTCCATTCATTTAACAGCACCCATCTGCCTGCTAACAAATGTTTTAGGACAAGTAAATCATTGGAGCCTCCACATTTTGAAGAGCAAACACTAATCTCAGAGGCTGGCAGGGATCAATGCCAAGGCAAGTTCAAGAACCGTTCAGGGCTGAAGATACACCACTTAGATTCCATTACTCTGTAATAATCCTCATGTCATGTTCAATGATGGCCATGGAATCTTTCTGGCCTCATATGCCCAGAGATGCATTAGGGAAGCTGACTCTTATGGCAATGCACGTAAAATTAAAATATAGGCATAATGTAGGCAAAATTAAGTTCTTCTCAGTGGTTTCAGTGCATACTTAATACTAAAAACAGTGAGAATTAAAAGTGTTTAACCTTGGCTAGGCCATGTCCCATGTTATTTGTTAAGTAATGTCACACATCCTTGAATTTTATAAAGATACAGGCATTCTTGGATTTGAATATTTCTTCGTGTGGCATCACTTAAGTATTTACTAATTTTTTTATCATTCCTACAAAGAGTGCAGGACGTTATACGTGGTTCTCACCCTTCCCATTTTATCGTCACAACGAGCTTCTGTGACATAGCTTAGGCTGACAGATAGCAACTGATCCCACGTTTCATGGCTGAGTGGGGATTTGAATCTGAACCTTCCCAGACTTAATCCATGTATTACACTACACTGGATCTTTCTGCACTCGTCCTATAAAATGGAAACTGATTCTACTGTCTGAAATAGGGTTGTCAGCTCTGAGTTAGGAGACTCTTGAAGATTAGGGGTCGAATCTGGTGAAGGGAGGGACTTCAGTGGGGTATAATGACATAGAGTCCCACCTTTCAAAGTAGTAATTTCTTCATGGGAATTGATCTCTGTAGACTGGAGATCAGTTGTAATTCTAGCAGATCTCCAGGCAACCCTAGTCTGAAATGTGTCAGGCAGTTTCCCATGAGTGTGAAGAACAATTCCTAAGATTTCTTCTGAGTTGGATATAGGGGGGGAACTGAAAACCAGAAATGGGCTCCCCATAAAAGCAATGGAAATAAATACCAAATTGAATGACTAAAGTTATGGTGCAGTAGTTAAGGTGTTGAACTAGGACTAGGGATACCTGGGTTCAGATATTTGCTTGCCAGGAAACATGATGGGTGATCTTACCAGTTGCTCTCAATCTAACCTACCACCAGGGCTATTTTTGGGCAGGAACACACAGGAACGGAGTTCCGGCTTGCTCCCAAGTTGGCCACGCCCAGCAGGAACTCATTAGCATAATAGGCCACACCCAACAGCAGAAACTCATTAGGATTGGCTACATTAGGGGTGTGTGGCCTAACATGCAAAGGAGTTCCTGCTACAAAAAAAGGCCCTGGGTTTTCACAACAGACAAGGTAAACAGAATAACAAGCAAAAGGTGGGTGTGGCTGGATAACCACACTTCTGGTAACATGTGGGTGCGGCCTAATGTGCTAATGAGCTGTGCTGTCAGGGGTGTGACCCAATATGCTAATGAGTTCCTGCTGTTGGGTGTGGCCTATTATGCTAATGAGTTCCTGCTGGGCTTTTTCTACAAAAAGAACCCTGCCTACCTCATAGGATGTTGTGAGGACAAAATGCAGGAGGAGACAACTATATACACTGGGGGGATGCATCGTATAGAAATGCCCTAAATCCATAAAACCACTAATTTTGATATCTAAATTAGCAGAACTATTTTTTAAAAACAAAGCAATTTAAACAGTTCTCATTCTTAGAACGTTTTCATCTCATTAGGAGCCAGCTTGGTGTAGTGGTTAAGAGCAGCAGACTTTAATCTGAAGAACCGGGTTTGATTCCCCACTTCCCCACTTGAACCCAGCTATGTGACCTTGGGCATGTCAAAACACTCTCAGCCTAAAAATAAGCATAGCTCGCCACCTAGTGGTGCCAAAAAAGAGGTACAGCTTCAGGCAGCCAATCAATCCTTCAGGATCTCCTGGCTATTCTACACACAATGCCATTTAATTAATTTAATTTCTCATATCATTAGAGGCCAGGGGATTACATAGGTCCCCTAATAATCAAGGAAGACTTCATCTGATGTTAATGATTTCCCCTAAGCCATCTACTGGCTTGTGTTGGAAGCAGAGCACTGGGCTAGGCAGAACTTTTTTTGTGACCCATTTATGGCAAAATATAAGCTCTCAAGCCTAGCAGGTCAGTTGTCTTTCCTTTTTACCAGTTATCCAGCAGACTCAGAAGTATACTCATCTACAATATACTCTCCATTTATGAACATAATGATGGCTTCAGTAAATCATTTCAACAGGTTCTCTCATACCCTCTGCCAGGGAAAGATGGTCAGATCTGACCGGCTACATCTTAGCCAGCCAGTTGCCCATAAATATTAGAAATAATTTATCTCCTGTCTTAAATTCCTGATACTCTGGATGTTTTAAAAAAATTAGTTTATCTTTTGCCATGATCTTGTCAGGGTGTGTAATGCAGTTGCACTTTCAAGGATTATCACATTGTCATGTTTTCCCAGTTTGAAAACTCCTCCTAGTATTAGCTTTAATTATCCACTGGGAAAAAGAAAATTATTTACTTTTAATTATTAAAATGGCTATTAATTATTCATTGACAATTATATAAGGCATTTTGATAATAATCCATTATAGCCTCCATCCCAAGCGTGCGTCTCTCATTGGAACCAAGATGTGTTACACTCTCCAAACCATTTGTCAGCAGCATAGCCGAGGCAAGTGATCTGAAGCTTATTTTCACTGCAGGTTTCTTTCTGCATTTCACCTGTGGCCTGCTTGTTGTGACACTGGTAGTCTAGATAATACAGGCTGAACTATGGATACTTGATGAGTGCTTGTTTCATCCTCTTTCCTGTCTTCACAGCACATTGCTTGAACTTCACAGTTACTACTTAATTACTCATTAGAAACCAACGTTAAAATAGATAGGACTAGGGATGTGCATTCAGTTCGGACGAAATTAAAATAGATAGGACTAGGGATGTGCAATCAGTTCAGACGAATTTTTTTTTAAAAAGGAATAATGCCTATTTGGCATTATTCGGGCATGCCTAAAGTCATTATCACAAACAATTCCTTTAATGGCATTTCACAAGCGTAAAAGCATAATATCTGAGAAATTTAAAAAAAAATCAGATTCTGCATAAGATAGAATTTTGTTAAAAATTACCCTATATTGAGTGCCTACAAAATTTTACTACATATAGAGGAAGCAAGTTCACTTATGTCTTCCTCAGTGCTATTCAACAGAAATAGTAGTTTGTTTGGCCTGGAACAATCTAGCACTCTACCCAAAATTGGTGATAATTTTTTTTCCTAATGGAAGCATAATAACAGCATTCAAACAGCACATTACACTGTTTCAATCATTTCACATGTACAAGGGCAAAGTCTATTGGCAGAGGGAATACCTTGGAATCTTCCAAATAAAATTGCCGAGGGTAAAACATTAAGCCTAGCCAGTGTAAAAATTCTGCGCAATTTTGGAGATTGCAGTTGGAAGAAATAAGTGTGCAAGTATCCTACCATGGGAAATATCCAATGCTTCAGAGGGGAACAAGTCTTATTGGCTGCATTATACAAGTTCCACAACTCTGCCTCCAGTAATCTGCTCCTTATTTTGTGGAACACCTCCGTTTCAGAGAGCATCAGCATAGATTCAATAGAGATATTCAGGAATCTCAGTTTTTTCTCTATTATGGCAAGCCAGGGTGAACTCTCAGTCCCAGTTAACATCTGATAACTATAGCTAGTGAGATCCGAGTTAAAGTGCAGTCGGGCCCAGTATTTGAAGGTCATAAGCCATGCCCACGTAGACATGAGGCTTTGACCACATTCCAGACAGAGGGCCTCATATGGGGAGCAAGGTGGAACACCTAGTATCTTTCTTAAAAAGCTCGAATGCACCTGTTCAATTGACTTATTAACTGCCTCGATCCACACAGGATAAAGTAGTTGGGGCTCTATTTTTATATTAAATACTTTTAACACAGATGGCACAAATTGGTTCCCCCTCTCTGAGAAGTAAAATTGTAGGAGGGCATTGACATTTGCCTTAAGGTTGTTAGTTGCTGTCCTGCCCTGGAGTGTCCAATTTGTGGTGGCATGAAAATAAAGCCCTGGGTACTTAAAGTATTTTACTTGCTCAAGCTTATGGTCACCAAACCTCCATGTGAATTGCTTCCTAGATTTTGCAAAAACTATGATTTTTGATTTCTCATAATTTAGTTCTAATTGGTTGATCTTACAGTAGTCCTGGGAAGCTATTTAGAAGTCAGAGTAAACCCACACGAGTGCAGGAGAGCAGGACCGCATCATCTGCGTATACCAAGATTGGTATATGGACAGAGTCTAGCTTTGGACAATGTACATCCACTTGATTTTAAAACGGAGCCAAATCCCTCAAGAAAAAATTAAAAACGAGGGGCGCAAACAAACATCCCTGCTTGACTCCTTTATTGGTAGAGATCTTGGGTGTCAATCTACCATTTGAAGAACATCTGATTTGGCACGAGGTAGCATTATACAGTCTACTAATTAGAAAGAGTAACCTCTTATCAATGGATGTGCTAGTTAATTTTTTTCCAAAGGCTATTCCTAGAAATGGAATCAAAGGCTCCTTTGAGGTCTAAGAAAGTCGCATCTAATTTGGATCTTTTACATCTTACTTGTTTATTGATTAAGTGAGAAAGGACTAAGCAATGGTCCATCCCTAATCTGATTTGGCTGGCCAAACAGGGATTCCCTGAATGGATGCCATATATTCGCCTTCCATTCAGGGAATCCCTTTGCTGGGCAAAGGGAAGGCAGGGAGGTATTTAAATGCCTCCCCGCTCCTTCCAGGGCTTTCCCTGCCTGGCCCGCATCACCAGGGAAGGCTGGGGGGGCTCTTTCCAGGCCTTCCTTGGCTGGCCCGCTTCAGTAGGCGGGCCGGGGAAGGCACAGGGAGGCATTTAAATGTCTCCTCGCTCCTACCAGGGAAGGCTGGGGGGTGCTCTCCAGGCCTTCCCCGGCTCACCCGCTTCCTAGTGGGGGGAGCTAGCTGGGGGGAGCTAGCTGGGGGGGCAGTGGACTTCCTTCACTGAAAAAAAGGCAAATTGTCTTCCCTTCAATGAAAAGAGTGTGCTGCCTCTGCGGCGTGACTCGGGGGGGATTTAAACTTTAAACCTCGAGTCACGCCGCAGAGGAAGAATGCTCCCTTCATTGAATTGCCTTCCCTTGTTTGATAGGAAACCCCTCCCCTTCAAGGGGGGGATTATTATACCCTATGGGGAAAGTCCTCATAGGGTATAATTGAGCGGAATTATTTAGCTAGTCTGATTTCCAAACCCCAGTAACATACCAATACTGGGTTTCGGGAATATCAGCAAATTCCGACATTTTTCAGGCTCGGTAGATCCGAACTGAAAAATTCTGATATTTTTTTTTTGGTGCACACCCCTAGATAGAACCAAACTTAAAGAAGTGATTTTAAGCATGTACACACTTATTACATGAAAATGCTAAATGATTATTTCAGCCCTAAGCATCTAGGGCCCAAGGAATAGAAAGAATTGTGGGGTTCAAGAAGGGATAAAGGGGTGAGCCACTGGAAGGAATAAACATGTATAACAATAGTTCTTTGGTAAAAACATGGTCACAGCTTATTTTTTTGAATGCAGTCGAAAGAGCATTGGAACAGGCTAGGGACAGATCCAATCATTGGGTGACCCACCTTCTAACCGATAAATACCCCCCTATGATGCCCCCATCCCCTTTTCTCCATCAGAGGCAAGATTTTCCCTCTGTTTTTCTTTTCCTTTCTGACTGAGCAACCCTCAGTATCAATTTTCTTCTTTCCTGAAGAACTCTAGTCGTCCCACCCTGTCACACTATGATATTTTGGCTGTTGGCTCAGCCCAGGAACCTGAGGGGAGGATCGAGAGCACCCTTTAACTTAAACTTAAATGACACTTGAGGCATTTTGAAATTCCAAATCAACAAAATGTTTTATTCAACATAGAGGGGAAAGATCAGGTGAAATCAGGGGTAAAATTTCTGAGGTAACTCAATATAGAACTCTGAAGTAAATCAGTATATGTACAGACTTGTTCATATGTTTCAGACTACTGAGAGTTTCATAAGCTTTCTTCCATTACTTAGGATCTTTAAGAGGAGAGGTTTTGTTCCAGTGGTTCCCAAACACTCCAGTACAATTTCTTTGAGCACTCACTGACTCTTCTGGTTTCCAGAAGGCTGGTACTCTCTATCCAGTATTCAAATCCCATCTCTAAACACACCAGTACTCTTTTTGAGTTTTAATTTACTCTTAAGAGTAAATTGAGCCCTGCAAAGTGATGTCCCAAAGGGCAAGGACTCTACCACTGGTGTCATTATGTGATATGGCCAACAGCTCACTGCTGCAAAAGGCCAAACAAGAAAGAGTTAATGAAAAGAGTGACTTCAAAGGCCACAAAATATATCTAGGGGTGCTGTCACATACATTTCTTTAGCATAGGCAAAGTAATGGGCCTCTGCTCATTGGGTTCTCAGGGAGATAACTTCCTCCAACCCTCAGTGGTATGCCTGGTGAGGAAAGTGCCACAGGGCCTTACTATAATATGTAATGGCCAACAGGTCATATTCCTGGTTTTAGTGGCAAGCCCATGCTCTTTAAGATGCACCAAGTATTGTGGGATCAAAACCTTAGGGTCTGGCAAAAGATTAGCAAACCCAACAGACCCCACAAAGGACAGGGAAGCAGAAAAAGTGCATCAGTTGTACAACAGGTAGAGGGGGAAAGAGACCCCAAAGCTCCCTGAATAATTAATTGCTGCCCCTTGATGGCAAAAAAAAAGAGCTGCCATCATTGATAATGTCTTTGCAATTGAAATCCTATACATACTTCGCTGCCAGTAAGACACCTTTAACACAGTGGAACTTACTTCTGAGTCAATGTGTAATATTGCTCCATACAAGGATTGCTCCCCCCATACTGTCCACCCTACCAGTTAAGATGATCTTCTAGGCTTGCCAAGTCCCCCCGGGGGGCGGGGAAAACCCCGTCCCAGAGGCCCGTTCCCCGCCGGCGGCGGATCAGGCTCCAGGGGGGAACCCCACCCCGACGCGCACATCACCCAGCAGTGACACGACCACACTGGGCATGCTGGGGGCGGGGCCACGGTCATCCAAGGGAAAACTCTATGGTTTTCCCTCGGATGGTTGTGGTCCCACCCACAGCATGCCCGGTGGCGTCATGTCACTTCCGGGTGACGTGTGTGCGCGCACTCCAGACACCGGATGGGAGTCCCCCGCTCCAGAGGAATTTACACTTAGCAACCCTATGATCTTCACAGGGCCTGTTCTCTGTGCACCCTTTTGCATGCACAGGACTGCAGAAAGGCAATACACACAGGGAAGGCTGTTGAAGAGTACAGATCAACGTTGATCGACTGGGGCAACAATGTAAACATGCTCACAGAGTTAACAAGGATAGTAGAATTTGGACCTGCAATATTTATTTGACTAGCCCCAACTAATAAAAGAGCTAGAAATAACATTGAGACAATATTATTATAAGGGCTATGGATGGTGGGAGGAATGGATATATACTTCCGCACACATAGCGATAATCAGTAATGGGAAAGATCATTGCATGTTTTACAAGGTTTTTGCAAATTGTTACATTGCCGTAAAGATGGTGTGATTGTCTCAGTAGCTCTTAAATACAGATATATAATGACAAAGTTCACCAAACAAATTTCCTTTTTAAAGACAGCATTTAATAAGATGGGGGGGGTGTTTGGCATACTTTCCCCATAAAACGCCTTTTATTCATTTAATGTTCTGTCTACTGAAAATAATGGCCTGGAATAACAATGACTGTTAAGATTACTTTAGGTGAGTGGCTGATATAATTACCAAAAGTTAATTAGAATTATTAAGATAACAAAGGATCCCATTCATGTTACTCTGACATTTAATAGAGGCAACCAGTACTCTATCTTATTCATGAGCTCTGCTATACCATTTTAATGGCTTTCCGCCCTTACCAAATTAAATGTTGATGGATTGTCCTCTCAGAGTGTGCGGGCTCTCCATGTTATATTTATTATTGACCCTAAAAACTAAATGATGAGGAAGGCCTATAAACAATTGCTTGTCTCATGTGAGCAGTAAACAACGTCAGGTTCATTGCTTGCTCATTTCCTTTTTAGGGAATGCCTGGAGTGCCACTTTTACCAGAGAGCTCTTCCTTTGAGCTCAGGAAGCCAAAGATAGAATGGAGACACCATTCCTTTCTCAATCAGTGCAGCAGACCGATGTCACTCCTGCCACTGTGTAGAAGGCATCTGCTATGCTGCTATACCTGCTTCCAGATGAGTTAGCCACAAGGTATAGATAGGGACTCTGGGGCAAGTGATATTCTCTCAGCTTGGTGCTTGGGGGTGTCAACAGTGGGAGGGCTTCTAATGTCCTGGCCCCACTGCTGGACCTCCTGATGGCACTGGTATTTCTGGCCACTGTGTGATACAGAGTGTTGGACTGGATGGGCCTTTGGCCTGATCCAACATTGGCATCTCTTATGTTCTTATGTTCTTATGAGTGGGCTTACCAGCTTCGGTTTGGGAAATACCTGGATATTTTGAGGGTGGAGCCTGAGGATGGTGGGGTTTGGGCAGGGGAGGGACTTCACTGCGGTATAATGTCATGGAATCCACCTTCCAAAGCAGTTGTTTTCTCCAGGAGACTCCTCCACTACCACCTGGAGGCTGACATTTCCAATCACAGAGATGTGCGAGATCAATTGCTTCTGAACTGCAGAGCCGCACGTTGTAGTTATTAGAACCTTTGACTAGGAGACCCCAGTTCAAATCCATGCTTGTGATGAAGTTTGCTGTGTAGTCTTAGATGAGTTCTGTTTAGGAGCATAATGGAACAATTTTAAAGTTATTTACTAGGTGGGTAGGAATGAAAGCAGCATGGAATAGCCCAATCTTGTTAGGTCTCAGAAGCTAAACAGGGTTGGTGGTTGGGTGCGCGACCACCATAAAAGGCTCTGAAGAGGAAGGCAATGGCAAACTGCTTCTCACTTGCCTTGAAAGCTCCTTCTTGGGGTCACCATGCATCAGTTGCGACTTGTACATATGTCCATATCAGCTGGTGGTGGTGAAAAGTGCAGTCAAAACACAGCTGACTTATGATGACCCTGTAGGGTTTTCAAAGGAAGAGCTGTTCAATGTTTGCCATTGCCTGCCTCTGCATGATCACCCTGGTATTCCTTTGAGATCTCCCATCCAAATACTAGTCAGGGCTGACCCTGCTTAGCTTCTGAGATCTGACAATCAAGCTAGTCTGGGCTATTCAGGTCAGGACTATAAACCAGGTGGGTGAGGGCCCAATTCAGATTGGGACTGTGGACTGCAGAGAAGGAAGATTAAGATTTCACTTATGTCATTTTCTCAGTAAATTCATGGCTCTATTTACCCATCTGGGAAAATGTAAATTACCATCACCAGGAAAGGAGAACCATGTATGCCTCCCTCAGTATATTCGAGGAGGGGTGGAATAAAAATGTGACAGATGGATAAAATAGTAAAAATGTTCTGCACTTAAGTCTTTTATATAATTCTATTTTATTATTATCATTATTTTATTAGAGAGCCAGTTTGGTGTCCGGGTTAAGAGCACAGACTCTAATCTGGAAGAACTGGGTTTGATTCCCCACTCCTCCGCATGCAGATGCTGGTGTGGCCTTGTTACCACCAATGGCCTGCCTCATTGTTTGGGAAATTAGCTATGTGGCAGGGGAGACCAGAAGGGTACAGGGACAGCACACCAATTGTATACCGAGATTCAACACAGTAGGAAGACTCCAGATTCGAAGAGTAAATTAAATAGGTTTTATTGAAGAATTTCCCAAATTACAAGCACACTAAGCATTCAAAAAGAGCAGGCAATACATAACTAATAAAGTAGAAGTGATTGATAATGAATAGAGGGATCAGTTATGGGGTAATACAACCTGTCCAGATGTTCAGAGGGTCATAAAGAAGGTATTGTGGCCCAAACAGAAGTTTGGGGGTGGACTGCCAGTTGCCATCAGGGCAGAGGCACACCCTCTGAGGCCATGTGCATGGAGAGATATAGACAGAGAACAAGGTTGACCAATAGGAGGTCTTGAGGGGCTTGCCCCAGGTGAAGACAAAAGATTACCTGGGCCAATCATGGGTCCCAGAGGGTGCAATTGACAGGAGGGACACAGCCTAGGTGTGCCCAATGAGATTCCAGAGTGGCAGAGTCTGGATTAACAATAATGTTGACGGGTTTAACCAGGTGTGGGATGATTGGGCTGGGATTATGGGCTGGGAATAATAGGGTGGTCTGGCATTTCCCTGGTGCTAGACAAAAGAGGTGATGTTTCCTAATGTGTGACAGGATGAACCTGAATGGGAGACCATTCACTAGATATGGAGAGTTAATTTTTACCTTGATAGGTCTGGTGTAGATGTAAGAATGCAGATATTTTAGTAAAGGTAAAGGTTTCGCTTGCTCAAAAGCCAGTCGAATCTGACTATAGGGGGTGGTGCTCATCTCCGTTTCCAAGCCGAAGAGCCAGCAGTGTCCAAAGACATTTCCATGGTCATGTGGCCTGCATGACTAAATGCCGAGGCACATGGAACGCTGTTACCTTCCCACCGAAGCGGGACCTATTGCAGATATTTTAGACAAATATAAAGAGACAGAAATGAGAGGGTTATTCCAAAGGTATTTCCTGACATACAAGTGAAACAGAAGTTGGGGCTTGAAACATGCGACACACTTCATTCATGACAACAGCACAGACCAGAGGCTCTTTGTCCCTGCCTGCCTGTACACTTGACAGACAAAGGACTAACCATTTGGTCAGTAGAAGATGCCTGAGGCAAGAGCAGAAACTTGCCCATTCTAGTCCTTTTGGACTGAGCTGACAAAAGAGGATTGTAATGTATCAGGCCCTGTCAGGGCCAGGCATGCCTGGACTTGCCCAGGCACAAACACCACTAGCTTCATGCCAAAAGACAATGGGCCAGTAGGATCCTAGCCAGGCCCAATGAAAGGGCTAGGTCCCAGGTCAAGAGGCCAATAGGTCTCTTGGGCATTGTAAATAGCCTATCGAGAGTGGGGGGGTGTTTGGTGGTGGGTTTCTCTGAGGGAATATAAGACGGCCTGCGAGCCGGTTAAGGTGTCTTTGTTCCTGACTAAATAAAGATGCTTAGCTGTCAGATTATGGCATAAAACAGGCTTGTAATAATTCAAAACAAACAAGCTGCTTTATTTCACTTCTATGGGGGGGTGCGATGGCCAGGTAGGTATCAGACCTGGAATAGCAGGTTAACAGGCAATAGGAATGCGGTAACTTTGTATAACTATATACAATGGATAGTTTGTCACAATACAGTTGCTCTTTTGTTATTCAGACAGGTACTTAAAACTGTGGCGAGAAACCTCTTGGCAGTCACTGCTTAAATAAACAGGCATAAGCTTCTTTGTCTGTGAAGGCAGGAACATTCACACAAGTTCTAGTTTTCTTTCTTAAACACTTGATAGGAATCACCCCCTCTTTTTTGCTAGGAGATATTTCCTTTGAGGAAGGGCTACTCTACCACTTCCCTAATTCCCTAATTCAAGAGCCTCTCCTGATCCTTGCCTCTGCTTAACTCAACTCCAACTGAACTCTTAACTGCCACTCTCGACTGTCACTCTTAACTGCAACTCTTTTAACTGTAGACTTCCATTTGAATCCCCTGTCATTCAAGGTTCTCAGACCAGGTTAAAGCATTTACCATTCACTGCACATAACAGGCTTAATGGATGCTGTTTACCAAGTGATGTTATTTACCTCCATGCTATGAAAAGCTTCAGCTGCCCATTTCCACACATGAAACCTCTGTTAAAAGACCAAGGCTTTTTTTCTCCAGGCTGTTGGCAACCCAAGCACAAGCCCTTGGGTGCAATGTAACCCTTTGGTTCACAGCCAGTTCATTTGGCCTTTGGTTGAGCTAGCTACTCAATCTGTCCAGATCAAAACACAGCCTGGCCTTTGTTTGTTTGTTTGGTTTTTCTATGTTGCATTTGTGGGGGAGGGGGGCATGTTAAGAGCCACTTTGGGCCCCTTGGGGAGGAAAGTGGGATATAAATATTTAAACAAATGATTACCATAAATATTTTTAAAATCTAATATATAAATCTAAAGCATAAACATTCCATGAAATGAGCTAGACTAGCCATAAACATTTCTAAAATGAGCTAGACTGTCACTCCACAAAGGAAAAAAAAAATGAGTGAAAGCCCAGTGAAACAGAAAGGCCTCAGAAGCATTCCAAAAGGTTAACAGAAGCCCCGGTCACACGAGAGGATTAGGGCTGGGAGAGGGACGGAACGGGGGCGGAGCAAATGGGCACGATCCCACCGCAACATCTGGGAAGCGTACCGTGTCCGTCCCCGATCCGGCCCTTCCAGCGATAATCCGCTCCAAAAAAGAACCACCTACCCAGGTGGTTCTTTTCGAACAGCCGCAGCAACGCCGGCAGTGGGATCGCCGGCGCGTTCTTTCGCCAGCGCGTTCTTTCGCCGGCGCATCCCTGGCTCCTTGCCGAACTGCGCATGCTCCGACATGCGCAGTTCAACAGACTCCCGTGGCTTTCTCCCCGTTTCCCCAGCATCTGATCGTGCCGGGGAGCAAATGCACAGCAGCTCACGGGATCTGTATGATCCCGCCGCCGCGTGCCTATTTAGGTGCTGCTTTTAAAAGCCGCACTTTGGCCGTCCCTTTCTTCCCTCGTGTGGCAGGGGCCAGAGATGGTATTCTTGACCAGGGCTAACATTTAATAGAAGATTCTTTGTTGGGCGACAAGATGCAGAGGAAGGTCTTGGCTCCTTCTGTATATTTAAGGTTGTATGGAAGGATAAGCTTTATTAAGGGCTCGTTTCTTACTCCTGTATGCTAGGCTGTACCTGCCAAAATTGTATTGCCTGTGAACTCTGGTAGGAACTTGCTCCCTGTCTTCCTTTGCATCTGGTCACTCTTGCTCATTCCCAGTGAACTGGTTGACAAGTTGAAAGACATCTAGCCTTTTCTCAATCAGATACCAATTGGGAATTTTAATGAAGGTACTGATGGCACAGACAAATCATGCATTGTTTGCAAAACCATCTTAATCACCTTTTCCAAACTGAGAAGAGCATATTGGTTGCTTACAACACTGTCATTGTTACTTTAAAAACCCTTTAAAAAGGGACAGCTGCAATAAAAACCCAATTAAAAGCCATTTTACTCCATGATTAATGGTTCCATTAATCACAGTGATTATATGATTAACAGTTTACAACCTAATTTTGATTAGGGAAAGCAATTCCTATAGGATCTGGGGAGATCATTTTTGTAAGTTTTCAAAAGAAAAATAGTGGGAATCCTTTAACTGTCAAAAAGTATTCAACACATATTAGTATTTGTCTTCAGGAACAAGCTACTGATAACAAAGGATTACATTTTGAACTGTGAAATGGTTTCTGCAGTCATTTTTCTTGAAGATACATTCTAAGTTTGACTGTTTTTAGCATTGTGAAATGATGATGTCCTTAGAGTCTTAGAAATAAAGCTCAAAATCAGAAGGCAAAAGAGAAAAAATGTTATTGCAGAACCTACTTTCAAAGATCTAGATGGTAAACTGAGATTTTTTACAATCACTTTTGCAGTCCTAAGGCCAGGAGGAGGAGGTGGGGGAAGGGAGAACAAGGTTAGAATAAAACAGGCCACAGAAGATAAGAGGAGATTGGATTTATACCCTGCCCTTCACTCAGAGTGGCTTACAAACTCCTTTCCCTCCCCCTCCCCACAACAGACACCCTGTGAGGTAGGTGGGGCTGAGAGAGCTCTTTCAAGAACTGCCCGTTCAAGGACCACTCTGACAGAACTATGGCTTGCCCAAGGTCATCCAGCCAGGTGCAAGTGGAGGAGTGGGGAATCAAACCTGGTTCTCCCAGATTAGAGTCCATGCACTTAACCACTACACCAAACTGGCTTTATTGATTACAGCCACTGGAGCATTGAAGCGACAGAGGCCATGGATCCAGGCACTTTGCGACCCATCTTTCAACCCTTCTTCAGCCTGCTTGCTGGGAATGGCAAGTCCTGTGGTCCCACATGGGTGCAGTTTGTATGATTCCCTTGCCACCTGGGAGTGGAGCAGGGTGACAGTCCCCAAGCTAGGCATGACCCTGAATAGCTCCACCCCCCAAGGCCCCCCCCCACCCACCCACGGGAAGCAGTCATGTAGGCATGATCTCCTATCAAATGGATCTGGCCCAATGCCTCAGACTGCCATAAGAGCCAAACAGAAACTCCCAGCTCCCGCATCTGACTGAGTGAGGGCCCAATGGCAGTATGGCCTAATAATGAGGAAGTTTGGACCAGAGGGAAGACTCTGTTCCTCAGGTCCTTCTCTGACCCACCCCTCCAGACTGGCACAAGTAGCCAGAGATTGGCCACCAGGGCCCACCACTGGGCCCACTGAAAAGGCTCCCTGCTGCTGCCACGATGCTCCATGCCACCACTGGGGCCAGAGGGAGAAACTTCCTTTTTCCAGCTACAATCCTGCCTCGAAGACGCTAAACAGCCTCAGGTAAATCTGGGGCTGTCATCTACGGTAATTCATTCTGCTGAGGTTTGGAGAGCAAAATAGCAACACCAGGGGACAATCTCAGGTCGGAAACTAGTAATGCCTGATGGTTCCATTCTGAGTTGGATCCCCATGTTGCTGCTATTTACAAGGGATAAAAATCAGGATTCCAAACACAAACACCCAGTATCTATATATCTAATTCTTAACATGGCCTATGTGGGGAGGAAAGTTGGGTATAAATATCTAAATAAAATAAACACTGGCATTCTTAGATGCTGCTCTGAACCACAATTTCTAAATCCGAGTTCTGTATCCTAAAGTACTGTATAAGAATGCATTTTGGAGATTTTGGAGATTTTGGAGAGTGTAGGCTATAAATTTAATAAATAAATTTACATTGTAGAAAATCTTGTGTTGTTTATTGATGCATAAATACAAACAAATAGTCAGAAAATGGAACATTTTACCTGCAGCTAATCCCAGTTTGTACCTCTCCTGGATGCATCGCTTGTGGTGTTGGGGCATTTACTGTACTCCTGCATACCCGGGGGTTCCTTGCACATATTTGATGATGGCAGTTCCCACAGAAGACTTTCCTATCTGTTGACAAAGAAAGTTGTTTTTTAAGCTATTGCTGCCCTAGCAATAACACTAGAAAGGAACTTTACAGATGACATTTAATTACAAGGTTTAAATACCAGGTATTCTGTGCATTTCAAAACGACAGAAAAGTATTAGATGTAAAAATCTGTTTATCATAAATGTCCCTTCAATTAATATATATTATTGATGTATGCTCTGATTATTTTGTATCTGGGGTTCCCCAAGGTTCCATCTTGTCCCCCATGGTTTTCAACATCTCTGTAAAGCCACTGGATGTCCAGAGTTTTGGGCCGAGCTGTCATCAATATGCAGATTACACTCAGCTCTATCTTGCACTATATCTTGCTATCTCGGGGAGGCTATGGAAACTGTGAGCAGAATAGATGAGGGCTAACAAAACTTAACCCCAACAAAATGGAAGTGCTACTGGTGGGGTGGAAATAGGGTTGCCAAGTCCATCTTCCGCCCCCAGTGGGGGACTTTGGGGGGGTTTCCTGGAGGGGGTGGGGCATCACATTGGGGACGTCTGACGCCCCCCCCCCCGCCCGCGCGCACTATCTCCAGAAATGCCAGTTTTCTGCACTTAAATGAACCGGCGTTTCCCTTTTAAGTACACGGAGCCGGCGTTTCCCCTTTAAGAGCAAAGAGCCCGCATTTCCCTTTTAAGTGCATGGAGCTGGCATTTCCCTGCAAGCCTAATCTCAAGCAGAGATCGGGCTTGGGAGGAAACACGGGTTCCATGAACTTAAAGGCAGCCACCCCTCTCTCTCAAGAGAGAAGGGAGAGGGGTGGCTGCGGGTGTTGGGGGCGAGGCTTCCCCCGCCTGCCATCTGGCCGGTGGCGGGTAGAACCCCCTGAAAACGGGGGACCCCTGGTAAACTGGGGGAGTTGGCAACCCTAGGTGGAAAGTCTGACCCAAGAAATGGGTTATCCCCTGTTCTGGATGGAGCTGCACTTCTCCTAAAGGTTCACAGCCTTGGGGGTGCTCCTGGGCCTTCCATTGGATATACAGGTGTCCCACCAGCTTCAGCTGGTGAGCCAACTGCAGCTCTTCCTGGGCAGAAAAGTATATTGTCACCATGGTTCATGCACTGGTAACATCTAGATTTGATTACTGCTATGTGCTCTACATGGGGTTGCCTTTGAAGGCTGACCAGAAGTTGCAGTTGGTACCAAATGCTGTGGCCAGAGTGGTGACTGGAGTGGGTTGTAGGGACCATCCTTATACTAATAGCCAAAATTTGAGGATACTTATTTCCACCAACAGGAGGCTCACTCTCCCCCAACAGCTTTTCCTACAAAGTCAGTAGACTTCATGGGTTTGTAGAAAAATCATCTAAGAATAACAAGAACAATTTATTGGGTAAACTAATGGACACATTTATAGATAGAGTAGAAAATTGAGTATTTTAAATGGTCTTAAAGAGAGAGTAGTCCACAGGGAGTTTACCTGTTCAAACAATTTTGGGGCAAGTGTTGTAGACTATTTTCTTATCTCCACTGATTTGATTGATCTGGTAAATTATCTCAAAGTGGGGGAAACTATTGCTAGCCCTTACTTCTTTTAATAAGTTTGCCTAATGATTTTGGTGCCCAAAATAGTCATCTGATACCCTTTTGTCAAGACCATAAATAACTGAGAGCAGAAAAATGGAATTCTGAAAACTATACTTTGTGTAGAACCTTAATGTTCTCAGATAAATGTCATGTTTTTAAGAGGTAAATTACTCTAGGCTTTTGTGTGCATGATAAGTGCTGCAAGCTAGAGTAAATCTACTTCCATTTGTTGCCTGTGTGTTCTAAACTGATTTATCAAGATAAGGCCCTGAAACCTACCCAAAAGAACTGTGCATTCGGTTCGTCCAAACTGAATGTACCCCCCAAAATGGCCCATTTGGACCCCTTTTGGGCTGCTGCAGGCCGATTCAGATTCTCTGATCTGAGTCGGCTTGCCGCCGAATTGCCGCCAAATTGTATCCTAAGGGCCATTGAAGTCAATGACGAAAACATAGGGTATATTCAGGAGGTTGGAGGGGAGGGGGTTTGAGGGAGAGGCTCCAAACTTGCAGGGTAGCTGCTAGAGCCTCTCCCCCAAGATACCAACCATGTTTGAAGAACATTGGACCAGGGGGTCCAATTCTACAGGCCCCCAAACAGGTTGCCCCCATCCCCTCCATTGTTCTCTATGGTGGGGGGAAAGTTCAAATATTCCCATGGTGCTGTTAGTGGCCTGGGGGGAGAGGAGGTTTGAGGGAGATGCTCCAAATTTTCAGCATAGCTTCTGGGGCCTCTCCCCACATAAACCCCCAAGTCCCAAAGAAATTGGACCAGTGGGTCCAATTCTATGGGCACCCAAACAGGTTGCCCCCATTCCCTCCATTGTCTCCAATGGGGAAACCCAGTCAGCAGACACTCTGAAAGGCAGGCAAGCGGGCACCCAGCAGTCAGGCTCTCCCAGAAAATCTCAGGGAAAGTGAACTGTTGGGAGGTGCTTGTTTGCCAGGAGAACAAGTGGCACATTCCAGAACAAGTGTGCCACAGTGCCACACAAAAATCCAACAAGACCAACAGGACCAGCTGTTGTTTGGAAAGGATCCGAACAATCTGCTTGAAGTTGACAGGACTTTGACTCCTGTTCCACCCAGAAATATGAAACAGTTTAGGGTTGCCATCCTCCAGGTGGTGGCTGGACATCTCCTGGGATTACAACTGATCTCCAGGTGACAGAGATCAGTTCACATGGAGAAAATTGCCACTTTGGAAGGTTGCTCTCAGCTCCTGCCCCCCTGGCCAATCCTGGGCTGACTTCTATGGCATTACATCATATTTAAGTTCCTCCTCTCCTCAAACCCCACCCTCCTCAGGCTCCACCCCCAAAATCTCTAGGTAATTCCCAACCTGGAACTGCCAACCCTACATTGATTTCTGGCATTAAAATTGGATTCTGCTGCTAGGTCCTGGAGAGCACGCACCAGTCATTTTTTTTAAAAAAACCCCACCGCGGACATCTCTGTACCCCTAGCAACAGCTGCTCTCAGTTCTTCCACCTTACGATAACAATGTGGAGGAGGAGGCAGGCCCTTTTTCAAAATGGGGAGACTGGGGCAATTGTTTAGGGATTCATGTATAGAAAGGGCCATATCAGTATCAAGAAGCATTCCGCATTTTAGAAATTTTGAGGCTGGTGGCGGGAAAATAGAATAAAATAGAATCTTGGGACTAGGGTCTGCTCCACACTCCAATTACTGGCCCATTGATTTCATTGGAGGGATTTGGTATTATTATTTTACTTGGCTGGCATATCTAATTAACATATCACTGATTACTTCTTTTCCTTCTCCTCTCCAGCAGACTCCCAGCCTGGTCGGTTGCCCAGTTGGATCACTCCCCTCCCCCATCCAACAGCAGCAAGCAATACTTTCACTGGCTCAGGCTTACTTCCTGTTAGGCACCCATGCCAACATCCCCACCCCACCCCCGAATCTCACTAATGTGTGGTCTCACTAAATGTGGGAGGTTCACCTTCACTGCTTTCAACTTAGGAAGGGAACTGAAAACAAATCAGCCAGTATCATAATGCCCCTGTATAAATCGATGGTGCAGCCTCATTTGGAGTACTGTGTACAGTTCTGTTCACCACACCTCAAAAAGGATATTATAGCATTGGAAAAAAGTGCAGAAAAGGGCAACTCGAATGATAAAAGGGTTGGAACACTTTCCCTATGAGGAAAAGTTAAGGCGCTTAGGGCTCTTTAGCTTGGAGAAACAACGACTGAGGGGTGACATGATTGAGGTTTATAAGATTATGCATGGGAAAGCATTGGAAAAAAGTGCAGAAAAGGGCAACTCGAATGATAAAAGGGTTGGAACACTTTCCCTATGAGGAAAAGTTAAGGCGCTTAGGGCTCTTTAGCTTGGAGAAACAACGACTGAGGGGTGACATGATTGAGGTTTATAAGATT